>NC_091178.1:2324567-2337067 GCF_040958095.1 Procambarus clarkii
AATTAATATCATTACAATAATGACTGACTAAGCAGGTGTACAACAATCCAAAGCAAACTTTTAACCGTACATTAAGAAAGTAATATTTGATTTGTATATATAACTTGAAGGCTGATATAAACAAAGAGTAGTTTACCATTACAGCGGAATGACTGTAATGCATCACTGAACACCTCTGTGGTACCTGCAGAACTGTTTACCCGACACTAATTACAGGGGCAGATGATGAGTCACAATAACTTGGCTGAAAAATGTTGACCAAACCACACACTAGAAACTGAAGAGACGACGTCCTGGACCTTTATCAAGTCGATTGTAATTACATTTGGCAAATACTTCACTCTCATGTCAACAGAATTCGCGTTCCTTCACCAGATCTGCCTTATCCAGGATAGAATGACGAATTTATGCCACAGTTATTCATATATCAATGGGTGGCTACTGCTGGGTATGAGAAGTAACTTTCATCTGTGTCACCCACCAGTGGGCATTCTTGGCCAGCAACCACTAGCCATCTTATGCAGCTTGAGATGAAAGAATGCTATTTGACACACATAGTGGTATGTATAGCTATGATTCATAAGCTAGGGGAAATTCTTTTCCTTACACAGATGTATCAGCACACAGAGAAAAGAATAATTCCTGGTCTTACTAAATTTTAAGATTAGTGTAAAATGAACATGGGCAAAGGTAAACCGGAAATCCTCGGACACTGTATTGGGAAGACAAGAACTAATCCCTCAGTGAATATCAGTTGGCGGACCATTTGGCATGCGATGACTGCCCTGACTCTTGCTATTTTTCCGTCTCGATTATCTACTCTTATGTTAAATGTTTTTACCAGACAGTTGCACTGGCCTAAACTGGCCTCCAGCTTGTCTTCCTTTGTGGTGTTAACAGGAGCTCGCTCGCCCCTCATGCTATGGCAGTGTACTTGGGCTCTAACATGGGGGAGGGTATAAATAAAGCTTTAAATATATCAACACAAAATGAAGCACAACACAGTGAATACAAATTGGGTAATTTTACATGCAGGAAAGCCTTGGTGGCTACTGGTTGATTTGTGGAAAAATTACAGGCTTACAGAATATAAAAGGGGGTTCCTGTGTATATAAATAGGAGCTGCATAGAAGATGGAAGTAGCAGCAGGAAGAGAGTAGCAAAAGCAGGAGAGAGCAGGAGCAGTAGCAACAGCAGGAAGGTAGGAGCAACAGCAGCATTGCAGGACTAACAGCATAACCAGAAGCAGCATCTAGAGCGAGTAACAGCATGAGAGTAGCAGAAAAGCAGCATCAGCATCATGAGGAAGAGGAGGCGGGGATTGAAGGAGGCTGCCACTGGCCAGTTGATTGACAGTCGAGAGGCGAGACCAAAGAGCCAAAGCTCAACTCCCGCAAGCACAAGTAGGTGAGTATAGACGGTCTTCCTGGAGCCGGCAGGAGCCCCTCGTGGCTGCTGGCTGGATAACATTAATCGCTCCTCAATCTTCTCCTGAGGAAAAAAGTTTCAATTGCTTTCATCAGATTTTATCTTTCCTCTTATATCCTCATTTACTTGACTGTGTCGGCGAAAACTTTATTATTCTTTATTTTATCCTTTATATCCATTTTATTGATTTTTGTCTCCTTGTTTCATAACCCTCCTGCTTAATACTTATATTTTTTTCCGTTAAGTTGTCCCATGGTTGTCCCATTTTTTACCTGTTAATATCACAAGACTTGTGTTCTGGAATGGAAAAAAGGTACGAGAACCAACAGCTGATTGTCTACCGTATGTTGTGAACAATACTGTTAACAGTGTGTTTACAGGAACCAATATTAACAACACAGACAATAAAAGTCTCATCTAGTTTAGCTCTCTGTTGCTATAGACTCAAGCATACAAATTGTATTGGAATACTGAAGTTAAAAGCCTCGATAAAGCACACTTTTATGGACAAGAGAGCATCGGCCTCCATAGATTATGTATGACAGTGTTGGTACGAACGATTATAGTTCGGTTTTAGCGTACAAATTGGACGCATGTCCAATTAGCCTTCACACATGTTGAAAGGAATGAGAGTCGCATCATCAGTTACATGTAACCAAGAGAATCTGGTTCGTTCTGTTTTGAAGTGCGTGTCGAACTACAAAGGATTACAAAGGAATTAATATATCAACATTCCATTAGATCCAAATTCTACTGTTTGTTTATGGAAAGCTTTTTGTTGTGTAAACAATAAATGGTGTGGATTGTAGAAGATATATTGGTCACTTATATGAATACAAAGTCGACACGTTGATTATAAGTGACTCCTTGTCATCCTTGAGTCACTCAGCTCCCCAAGGCATAACTGTAACGTGCTTGTGTCTTAAGCTAGGCTATATAAACTAAGCTAGACTATATAAACTATGTTATTCAGTTCCTGAACACCATAGTTTAATGAACAAATTAACAATTAAACAAACGTATACACGGTAGTACACTGAATTATATCATACGTAAACATTTCTATAAGCAAATTACACGATTGTTTGCAAAATCGAAGCAAAAAATTAATTTGCTTCGTTTGAATTTGTCTTTTATTTTAAAGTCATTGTTTGCAATGACGTTAGACAATTAAAAATTTAGTATTTTTCCTGGGTGAAGATTGTGAGATATTTTCATGTTTTTCTTGTCCTTTAAAGTCTGAATTAATTTATTTCTTGTAAACGGGTTTGGCTTGCTCGATTTCTAATTTTTAATAACATTTTGATTGCTTGACGTTAAACATCTTCTAAATCAGCGTTATATGAAAGTTGTATTCTAATACACGACGCACTAGGGAGCTGTACAGGGAAAATTACTCTCTCCGAGCGCAACTTTCAAGACCTCATGATAAAGCCTATTATTCTATCGGCTTGGCCGTCACATTGCTCCTTCTCTGGCTTCTGGTCACTCAACATCTTTATAGTGTTCATGCTGAAACTTGCTCTCTCTCTTTTTTTATTTTCCTTTATTCATTAATTTAAATTTTCCAGTAGTAAAATCTATCTGCCACACGAAAGAGCAATTTACTAAGGTGATTAAATCGGCTTGTAATCTCTGCTGGCACTGAAGCTTTGCTTTTTAACTAAGTGTCATCGATACCTTTTGAAACTGTTCATCATCAGCAATTATCGATGTTATTTTTATAAATAAGGAAAAAAAAATAGGCCCATGACTTACTCTTCAGGCACGCCACTTGTACAGATAAGTTCCATGACCAACCAACGCTTTCAGACGATCGCTTATGCGGTGGTCACGGTGTCATTAATGTTGACGGGGAAACCGCCTGACGGCCCTGGTTCGACTCTTCTGGGGGTTATCTGTGCTTGGGGGAGGGGGGGGGGGAGACCATTCAAGTTTCGCTCATATGTGTCCATATGTTTCGCTCATATATATATATATATATATATATATATATATATATATATATATATAGGGGGGTACCACCACTGGTGTAATTATAGGGACCCACAGCCTCAGAGAAGGGAACACAGAGCACTCAGGGAAAAACTTGACATTTAACTCTGAATACGAAAGAGTGTTCACTTCTCCTACCACCCCCTTTTTTTTTTATTATGATGTACACTTTATTATGCAAGGTTATACAGTTACATATCTGATTTTATACAAAAAATGAACATTAAGAGGACACAAGAAAAAGTTCGCTTCCTAGAGGCTGTAGATTTCCTCGAACTCCTCCGACGCCGGGCAGGAACCGAGGATGCAGCGGGCATTTCCCCTCTGGATCGCGACACTGAGGCGCTGAAAGAGAAAACTTGCTGCTCTAGGGTCTCTTGTGGTGTCAATGAGCTTGGAACCAAGATCCTTAAGAAACCTTCTTGCACTCTCACCCCATGGGCCTAGGGTCTCAGACCCTATTGGAACGAAATTGTACCTTTGATCTAATTGCCTGTACTTGACTGACTTTTGTTTTTCTCTGTGTGTCGCTGCGGCTCCTGCCGTGCCGGCAGAGAGGGTGATGTATGTCGTTGCCAGGGTGGATACGCAAGTATAGTCCCATGCTAACTGCCTGCCACCCTTCCACGGACGCAGTGTGATTCCGTCTGGTCGGCCGGCAAAGCTAACAGAGTCACGGTTCAGTAGGTTGCGGGGCTCTCTCTCCGCTGGACACTGAGCAGAGGCAAGGCTTCTTTTAATGATGTCGTTGACTTCGTCGTGTCTAGTGTGCCAACCACCCGATTTTCCACAGTGCAGGCCATGCAATCCATATTCGTCAGCATCTGCCTCGCCGCAAATACACCTGTGAACAGTGTGGATAGGGGCAGCAAGGCGGAGAGCGACTGCAATACGGAGCTCCTGCGGATCAAGACGTGTGCCTGTCGCAGACATAGGGACTGCCAGAAGGAAGTCCCCTGCATGGGGAGCCTGCACAGCTGTGAGGCGTGCACGATCACTGGGGGTTGTTGCTGCCTCCAGCAAAGCTGTGGCTTCTTTGTCTACAATGGGGCTGTCCCAACTGGATTGTTTCTTGGCTTTCGGCATGGCTGGTCTGAGTGCTGGGTCTGTCATGGCACCCCATTTCGTGTCACATTCCGTGTAGTGGGGGTCCTGTATCCCCGCTACATCACTCAGGGTGTCAGGTAGAATTTCCTTAACCAGGTCATCTGATGCTGAGGAGGAAGACAGGAAGGCTGGGACTGCAATTTGGGTGGCGGTGCGGACACCCAAGCCACCGAGCCTGACAGGAAGAGTGGCTTGTTTCCACTGGCATTCGTTGAGAGAGAGGTTAACAACTTTTTCCAGCATGGTCTTCAGTAGGAGGTCATACTCGTCAAGCTTTGGGTTGTTGTAAGATGGGGCGCACCTCAGAAAGTAGGTTAGCCTCGGAAGGGATAGGCATTTGGTGAGGAGATAAAAAGCATCGTGGGCATCGATGTCACCTATTCTGTCTTCCATCCTCCTAAGGTCTGCGATTTTCTTGTCGAGGATCTCCTCAATGGCGTTAGACCCGAGGGGAGCTCCAAGGAGGGTGCTGTTCTCGGCCCTAATGACATGGGCTCCAGGCAAGGCAGACCTTATTCTAGCTACGATGTCTGGGTTGGAGGAGACTACTTCACACTTGGAAGGGTTCAGGACGAGACCCAGGCTTACTTCTTGCTCCCTTATTTTCCTGATATCTGACAAGAGGTGGTCTACGGTGCCAGCTATAGTGCCATCATCCAAAAACCAGATGTTGAACTCGCTGGACAAACTTTCGGTGATTTCTTTTAAGACTAAGCAGAAAAGAAGGGGAGCAAGAGGATCACCTTGCTGAACACCTTCACATGATCTGATTTCATGTTCACCAAAGAGCAGTTTTGACTCGCCACTGTAGCACGATAGTATGAACGGGTAGAGGGGCCGGAAATGGCGATGTACGGCACAAAGTACTGCATCTCTTCTTACCATGTTGAAGGCATTCTTAAAGTCCAGTTTGAGCAGGGCCTTTTCATCAGAAATGTTTGTGATGTATGCTCGTGCTGCATGGGCAGCCGCTTCACAGCCTTGGGGGATTCCAAATCCTAGCTGGATTGGTTTCAGCAATTCAGCCGCTTGCTGGCTGACAACCCTCGTAGCAGCCTTGGCAATCAGGCGTCGGAGAGTGTTGCCAACAGCGATTGGCCTGATTCCTTCGTCCTTCTTTTTGAGAGCACAGAGGGAGGCACCAAAAAAGAGAGGCCTGATGACCTCAGGTATCTCACCAGCCAGACACATGTTGACGAACCTTGTGAGTTCCATAAGAAGATCTTGTGCAGCATCACCAACCGCAGGATTTAACATTTGCTTGATATGTTGAGGTTTTAACCCTGTAAAGCCGCCTGCTGACCCAGGTGGAAAAGAAAGGGCTGCTTTGTAGACCTCAGATTCACCAACTGTTAATGGGTCTGAAATGGTGTCGGCTGATGGCGGAACGATGTTGTCGCCTTGAGGGGCTCTGGGTGGGTGCTTGCTTTGCAGGGCCCGTGCTGTGGCTGAGTTTCGAGGAGCAATTTTCTCGTCACTGGTGAGGACTCTAATAGCACTTGCGGTATTTCCCTCTTCAATTTTCTTGGTGATTTGTGCTCTGATTTTGTACGTTTCCGGTATGTTGTTGTTACCATTTCTGCGGTGGGTGTGTTTTGCTCGGAGAGGCAGGCGAACTAGGTTGTCCCCCCTTGGGTATTCATTTATCGCCCTCAGGACCGAGGAAGCAAGTGATTTGTCCCTCCTTGGAGGGACGGTGAGGCATACATTGCCAAACAGAAGGACATTATGCCACGCTTGAATGTTTTCCGGTGCATCATTGACCCTTTTCAGAAGATTACAAAGTTTGGCTGCTGCATTTGGGCGGGCTGCTTTTGGGATGTGTGGTAATGTTCTAGCAGACGTCGCTATGATCGCTTGGGTGAGGTTCTCAGATGAGATTAGGTTAATGGGAGTCTCTTCCCTAACTGTTAATGGCAGCTGGCCATTGCTTCCCTTCGGAAGCTGGTGGGAACCACTGCATCTTTCCTCGTTGAAGGTGTGAAAGCGGATAACACCACCGATGGAGTTTATGGCGGTGTTTTTGTTGCATACTCGGCAAAAACCTCTTTTAGGAGCAGTTGTTGGCACCTCAAGGCTTGTGGAGTCCTGCCCGACCGCTGGGACCCCTTCCATTTCAACTCGGTTGGCCGAGTTAAACTGTGCATTATTCTATAGAGGGGGGCAAACACACTGGGTCATGGCCAATTATATATATATATATATTATATATATATATATAATATATATATATATATATATATATATAACATAATATACATGGGTTGATACAAAAATAATAATGCAAAAAGGTGCTTAAAGGTTATGGATCTCTTGAAAAACACAACAATGGGAAACATTGATGAATGTCACAGACGAGTTCGATCATTGTTGCAGGTCAAACACTTCTTCGAATTCCTCTGAAGTTGGACTAGTGCCCATAGTATAATATGACCAGTATATATATATATATATATATATATATATATATATATATATATATATATATATATATATATATATATATATATATAATTATATATATATATATATATATATATATATATATATATATATATATATATATATATATATATATATATATAATTAACCTAGAAGGGGTACCACCTTTGGTGCAAGTGTAGGGACCCATAGTCTCGGAGAAGAAAATAAAGAGTACTTAGAGAAGACCTTGTGGATCCTCACTGAACACTTTGATATTATCTTCTACCAATTATATATAATTATATATATATATATATATATATATATATATATATATATATATATATATATATATATATATATATATCCTATCATATTATATATATATATATTTATTTTAGAAGTGTCCCTTCGCATTGTCTATCGTCCAACTTTCACTATTCTCACCACTCACAACATCTTCCATCCTTCATGTGCGGTTTTCCCAGCCCTTGAAGGGGGTTGGACGGCCTTATCTGTTGTTTAGTTCCCTCGCTTCACTCCACACTTTTTTTTTGTCTCCGGTGAGTTGTGTATACGTGTCTGGCCATCCCTCGCGCCTACCCCCTGCGGCCCTGGTTCAAGGTTAGAGATATTAGCGCGGTCAGTCGTTCTCACACACCTTGAATGACGGTGTGAACTGGAGGGTGTGCTCCAGGGAGGGGGTCCACGAGCCTCGTACTCCACGCTGTAGGGCCCTTGGTGATGGGGGACGGGTTCAGAGGCCGGACGATGAGGAGGAAAAGATGAAGGCGGATAAGAAAGAGATGGGTGACACATCAGCAGCTGCAACAGAAGCAGCGGCGGCGGCAGCAGCAATCAGCAGCAGGAGGAAGTAATAACCCTCTAAATTACAGGACATAAAGTAATCACGTGTAGGCCATTAACAGCCAGCATGAGCTAACATCTGAAGCTAGAAACGTGCTCTCAACATGCTAGACAAGAGAGAAGAAGAGCCTCTTGAGTGAGACGAGAGCCACTCGCTCACACACAGAGGGGCAAGGCCACCGTTGCCGCTCCGCTCATTTGCAACCGGCAGTCCTGCCACCCCCCCCCCCCCCCCCCCTATCGGCTCCTCCATATGCAGATACGGAACAAGGAACCCACAGACGTTAGGGACACCGGCCTCCCAAGTCTGGCATAGTGAAGCTGTCTGCGACTTACTGTTTTGTTTTTGTATTTTAAGTGGTCCCTAACTTATTTTTCAACATTTGAAATTATTATTATTATTTTTTTGGCATTTAGGGTTGTATTATGTTATTGGTTTAAACAATTAACATTAATGGTCGGGGCTTTGCTTAGGCCTTTAGGCCTATAAGCACACCCCAGCCCCACACCCCCGCCCCACACCCCCCACACCCCACCCCACACCCATCCCAACACCCCGCCCCACAGCATAATAGCCACAGATGAGTATATGTATTGTTGCTACGACTTGGGCAGTGAGAAAGCAAAATATAAATGAGGGTTTATTCAGTTAGAGATAACAATATGCAATTATTCCCGTTTTGTCGGGGACAGGAAGCCTGTACTTAGTCTTATCGAGGTCCAAGCTATTGACCCTTCTCACAATGGAACCCACAACAACGAACCTAACCGTTTCTGTCCAGCACGGGGAATTAATTAAACAGGCTCTGGGGGTTGTGAGCCGACGACGTAGTCTACTATGCTACAGTACCCAAGAGATTAGGCGACTAGCCTCGCAAACTAAACTAGAGAAGTAGTAACATTAATACTATTACTGTTGAACAAATCCACAGGAGCCGTGATGGGGGTTCGAACCTACGCGCTGGGTGCTCCCAGGCACGCTCTAGTCGACTACCACCCAGCGCATAGGTTCGAATCCTCACCACGACTCTTTTTGGCTTTGTTCATTGATGTATCACGATAATGTGATTTCTCTGTGTACTATTACTGTTGTCATTACTGCTAATACTGCTGCTACTGTAAAGACTATTGTCTTCACTACGACAGAGCGTTTTAACACTAAATATCACCCCTTTAACGGCCAGCAAATGATTAAAATCGTCTCAAAATTTAAGTTTGATATATATTAGTGTTCACTCCAACTAGAATTGTATTTATTTGCACAATTTGTTCCGAATAAAGTTTGCAATTTTGATTTAGATTTTTTTCCAGAAGCTCCGAGAGTACGGTTATCATGATCCTTTATTTGTCTTGATATTACATGATCTATCAACAGTAAATATAAATGAGCAGCTCAGGCGCCACTATTCTCCACACCCGTTGTCATTACTGCCAGTCAACCACCCCTTAACCCAGCTAACAGCAGCAACAGTAGCGGCAGCTGTAAGAGCAGCAGGCGGTGCAGCAGTAACAGTAGCGACGGTCTCAGCAACAGCCGGAAGCTCAATTGGGATTGCGTGGGAGAATTCACCCAATCGTGAGAATCCTTGAGAAACCACACACGTCAACATTCACAACGACGACGTCACACCCACAACGACCACGTCACACCCCACAACGACGACGTCACACCCACAACGACGACGTCACACCCACAACGACCACGTCACACCCCACAACGACCACGTCACACCCATAACGACCACGTCACACCCACAACGACCACGTCACACCCACAACGACCACGTCACACCCCACAACGACCACGTGACACCCACAACGACCACGTGACACCCACAACGACCACGTCACACCCACAACGACCACGTCACACCCCACAACGACCACGTCACACCCACAACGACCACGTCACACCTCACAACAACCACGTCACACCCATAACGACCACGTGACACCCACAACGACCACGTCACACCCCACAACGACCACGTCACACCCATAACGACCACGTGACACCCACAACGACCACGTCACACCCACAACGACCACGTCACACCCCACAACAACCACGTCACACCCCACAACAACCACGTCACACCCCACAACGACCACGTCACACCCCACAACAACCACGTCACACCCACAACAACCACGTCACACCCCACAACAACCACGTCACACCCCACAACAACCACGTCACACCCCACAACAACCACGTCACACCCCACAACGACCACGTCACACCCACAACAACCACGTCACACCCCACAACAACCACGCCACACCCCACAACGACCACGTCACACCCCACAACAACCACGTCACACCCCACAACAACCACGTCACACCCCACAACGACCACGTCACACCCCACAACAACCACGTCACACCCACAACAACCACGTCACACCTTTCACACCAACATTTCGTTTCTTGACAGATAGCATATCCGCATGATAAACAATATTTCGAAACCTATATATCATAAGAAGGCGATCTCGTCTCGCTAATCTCCTTTCCTTCCGCACAAGCGTTTTGTTATCGATAACAATAACAATTTTGATGTTGTCTATTCTAAAAAAAGCCTTTGACACTCTTCTTCTTCGCAGAAAGTAGAGCAGGAGGATTCAGGCCCCACGACATTGGAGGGAGTGGCCTCAATTGGATCTGAACCTGGTTGAGTGATAGGAAGCAGAGAGTTAGTATCAATGGGGTGAAGTTCGTCGTAGAGAAATGGCACCAGTGGAGTGCCCCGGGGCTTGTTCTGTGGTCGCTGGTGTTTACAATATATGTCAACGACGAAAGTGTTGGGGGGAATCGGTATTGTCAACCCATCTGTGGATGATACGACAGCGGGGGTAAGGAGGGCCGGCGGGAGAATAGTGTTCTCGAGAGTAAATCGTCGTAACTCCAAAAAGATTTCATTGATACCGAAGTACTAAAGTTCAATGCACTAAACTTGGGAAATGATCGTGGCGCCATATATATATATATGATGAATGATGCACAGTTTGGTAAATTAAGTAAAAAAACCAAAAACAAAAAGACTTGGGGGGGTCATGAGATTCAATGTTTCAACGCGTGTAACAAAATGAATATGACGCTAGAGTTTACAACTAGAAGCGTCAGCAATAAACACCAAAACCTCATCCTCCAGCTGTCATTTGACCCGGCTTGGTGAAGATCCACTTGGTCTACACCGTCCTGTTCTGGTCACTGTAGGCACACATCCCCTTCCCTCAGAAAAGTCGAACGTAGGATTACCACGACTGATCCCTGGTACTGTGAGCCTTCTATACGGGCACAGGTTGAGGGTGGTCGGTCGGCATCCTCTGGACAAGCGTAGGACGAAATGAGACATAATTGATAACGGGTTTCAACATGGACGATGTGGGTTTGACTATCTGACTGAAAAAGGGTGTTAGTGAGAGAAGCCCAGATTCAGGAAGGTTATGGGGAAAAAATCATGTTTTGGCAACAGGGTGGTGGAAAAATTGAATTGTTTGCCGGCAATATCACTGAATCAAATAACTGATAAAATTCAGTCGAAAAACACATGTGATAGTGGGGCTGGCTCTAAATGGGCACCGCCCAGAGTTTGGGGGCTCAGGTCATGTGATCTGTAACATTCCCACTACCGCCCACAGGTTGGGTATGGGGTCCTAGTGGACCCTATATGCTATCATTAATGACACTATGTAAAATACACATCGAACACTTTATGTAGGGCAGACGTAAATCTGTGTATCTATGTATTTGTCTTTAGGTTAGATTAGCATTTTAAAAACACTACAATGACCTTCTGTGGTTGATTGTTCAATAAATCTCCGGCCTGTATGTTTAACAGATCTCTAACCCTGTCCATGGAGGACAGAAGAAAATGTATATATGCTGGTTAGCATTATAAATGTGTGGCCACGTCTGTGGTAGAAAAAAATACCACCAGCTGGATGGGTAAGGGGTTCACTACTACCCACAGGATAGGTATAAGGTCCCCTACCACCCACAGAATGAGTATGGGGTTGACTACCACCCACAGGATGGGTATAGGGTTCACTCCACCCACATGATGGGTATAAGGGGTCCATTACCGCCCACAGGATGGGTATGGGGTTCCCTGCCTCCCCATCAACTACCTCCCCATTACAGTCGTTTCACAACCACACCATTAAACGAAGACATTTCAGACTGGCTTGACTAGCAAATTCGCACTCCTTGTGTCAGGGCCTCTTCTTGTTGAAGATTAAGCCACCACAAGACGTGGCACGGGCATGAATAGCCCGTAGGTGGCAGAGTGTTGGAGTGAATGTTATCTTTGGTCGTGAAACATCTTGAAGTGTCTCCTGGGTCACTGGAGAGCATCTTGAGGTAACAGTGATTAATAAACTGGAAAAATAATTCCGAGTTAGTTTCATAATTTTACATCTAAATATCTCATCAGTGCTGTAACTTGCTTCAGAAATACAAAATTGGGGTTCAGTTGCTCGTTCCACCAGCGCTCTCGAGGTGGTCTCCGGGTACATAACAGCCAGAAGTAAACCCCGTCACCTCTCTCACTGCTTATTTTCAAACCTTCGCCTCAAAAGCAGTTCAGGAAGACAAGGCAATCGTAACATCCGGTCTGGTCGCTGCCTCAACTGACCGCAAGAGTGCACCAGAGTGCAGTTACGTGCGCTGTC
>NC_091178.1:2342067-2345937 GCF_040958095.1 Procambarus clarkii
TCTCTAGGAAGAACCCAGGAATACTGTCGGGTTGAGTCTCAGCCTGGAAAAACAATGGTGTTAAAGTAAGATCTTCCCTCTGCAACTTACGGAACTCCAACTTGGTCAGATGCGGGGGTAGTTTCTGAGGATCTTGAGGGACAGCGGTAGCAGTAGAGTCAGCTGGCTGTGGACGTGCGGCTTGTGCACGGGTGGTCACGAGAACCGGAGGAGAAACTTCATCACTCTCTTGAACCTCTGCTGGAACATACTCAAGAATAGGGTTTATGGGCACAGAGTTACACACCTGGGGTTTGTCCATGACGATCAGGTTGGTCGGTTGCAGGTCTTCTGCCAAGTCGTTGCCTAGGAGAAGTTGCACTCCAGGCATGGGAAAAGGCTTTTCCCTGACGGCGACTTGGACTTCCCCGTTCACGTAGGGACAATCCAGGTGGACTCTGGCGAGAGGGTATGGAGTGGTAGCAGTGAGGTCAGTGATGAAGACTGTTTCCCCGGTGTAGACTATGTTGGGAACAGCCGACTTCAAGATGATCGATTGTAGAGCCGCTGTGTCCCTCAAGATCTTCAATTTGAAACGTCCCTCCGGATTTGAACCGTTGGCAGAGACAGTTCCAGTATACAGGTGGTTACTGAAAAGAGAAAGATCATTAACATCAACACCAACATTCATCACAGGCTTACCGGACTTAGGAGGAGTTGGTTTGGGTCGTTGTTGGTCAGTGGTTCCCTTGTATTGAGACTTACCACACTTGTCTATGGTATGTCCATAGAGTCTACAATACTTGCAGTACAGTTGTGAACCAGCTTGATCGGGGCTCACCTTCTCGTAACTGTACCACGACTTCTTACTGGAGGATGGTTCAGGTGTCAGCCGGTGGATGAGGCTGTAAGTGTCAGCCGACTTAGCACACTTCAGGTAGTCGGTTTCTTCTTTATCTGCTAAGTAGAGGCGGACAGGAGGCGGCACACGTCTCAAGAATTCTTCAACAAGCATCAGGTTGACGAGTTCTGTAAAAGTAGAGACATGTGCTGCTTCCAGCCATTTCATGAAATACCTCCGTTTCGTGTTAGCAAACTCGAGGAAGGTAGTGGTACTTGCCTTCAGGTGGTCACGGAATTTCCTTCTATAACTTTCTGTGGAAAGTAGGTAGGCGTCTAACACTGCTTGTTTCAGAGTGTAGTAGTCATTCTCAGACGCCAAAGTACTGAGTGTGACTGCAGCTCTACCTGTAAGATGGACTCTGAGAAGTGTGGCCCATTGGTCGACAGGCCAACTGAGTTGATTAGCAAGGGTTTCAAAGGTGGTGAAAAACACATCAACTTCTGCTTCTACAAAGGATGGCATTAACTTACTTGCATGCGATATATTAAAACTGACGGGAAGATTGGCAGTAGCTTGCTGGCGTTGAGCGAGGTGTGAAGTTTCCAACGTGTATTCCCGTTGACGACACTCAAGAGCCAGAGTCGCTTGTTGCTTGTCATGTTCGCGTTGCATCTCCAACTCGCGTTGTTTGGTTTCAAGCCGTACGCGTTCCCGCTCCTGGAGTAAGGCAATCTCACGTTCTTGTTCTTCCCTCCTCAAAGCAGCTTCGCGTTCTTGTTCTTCCCTTCTTATGGCAGCCGCTCGTTCTTGTTGTTCGAGGGCTTCCCTTTGCTGCTCACGTTCAATCTTGGCCAGCTCTAGTTTGAGTTTCAGCGTTGCTAAATCAGTTTTATCTGCAATATAGTAAGTTTCATGAGTTTCAGAGTCTATCTTACCTTGCTCTAAATAGTAATCCAGCAACAGGTTGTGTAGGTCATTTTTGTTGGCTTGGTAGGGAACTTCTAGTTGATACTCATGTGCAAGAGTTTGTAGTTCAGTCCTCTTGGCACGACTTAAAGTCCCTATTTCACCTGCTGGATTTGCACGGAAAGTTTGGAGACGAAACATGGTGAAATTAGCAAATAAAGGTACACGAATGTTCAATAATGAAATGTCAGAAACAGGACAACGTGGCAACTGGTACCTATCCTGTGTGATCTTTAACAATTAACGTTAAGTGAAAGATATTAAATGATTAAATTAAATCAAGGGCGCAGGAAATCTTGTACCCGGTACTCATGTAAGAGAATAAGGGCAAGAAAATCCTACTAACAAATGAAACAAAGTTTCGAAAACAAATGAAACAGTTAAATGCTTCAAAAGTAAAATTGGTAGTCCAAGGATGTAGGCATACCTTGCCAAGTCTCTATAGGACATAAAGCAAGTTTTTCCTACTGAATTTAATATGATACTTACAGAATTAGCGAACTTTTGTGCTCTGAAAAAATAAGCTAATTCCCTACCGTTGTATGTATCATCATCTCTGACTGACGTGTAGGGGTGCGAGGTGTCAACTGGTGACGAGAACTGCTGCTGAGGTCCCAATTCAGCAACTAAAGTTCGAGCTAGAGGAACTATGGCCCTCTTTATCCTCCTACAGTCAGATTGCAGAAGATTGGGTACTCTTGACCCGGGGCAGACCACAGTACCAGGGTACCAATATGATGATCTGACAGAATGAGAAATATTCAAGGGACATAGATGGTAAATACGAGTAATAACAAGGAGGGAGAGATGACCAATTAAGAGTATGACTGAGGCCTACAGTCACCACGTAATCCAAAGTTGTCTCACCTTCACTATATGTTACTCTCGTAATGCACAATACACCGCACCTTATAAAAAATGAAATTGAATGAAAAATAGTAAAGCTACGTTAACAAAGTTAAATACGCTTACCATAAATTACCACTTGACACCAGTACCTGAGTGAAGCTCCTAGGACAGGCCCCCATATAACTTGTGACGGTAACGCGTTGGTGTTCGGCTGTTTAAGGCTAGGGGTATGGCCTCGTCACATAGTTATAAAAAAAAATAGAAAAACTGGAACTTCGTCTGTGGTAAGGTAAGGAGAAGACACACAAAACACAAGTAAAACTTTAACAATGAAATTTTAATTACGTTAAATAAATCAAAACATGAAAATAATGCACAAACAAATTCTTATAATAAAATCAATCAATCAAAATAATAAGAATACTTAAATGACACAATGAAAAGTTACGTTAAGGTAAAATAACAAGTGCAATACAAAAGTTAAGTGGGAGGTGCTGGAATATTGGCTTAAAGCCACCACCTCTCTCAGTACACGCTAGAGTCTAGCTGGGAGGTGTGATGGCCACGAAAGCGCTGAACATTCTGAGGACTGATGTTGGGGCGACCCCAGACATCAGGTAGTATGGGGGGCGAGTGCAGGTGCAGCCAGACCGGCGACCAATCAGCGGAGCCGTAGCGATCAACGGGTAGTTTGGTGGTTGGAGTTCGAACAGGTGGCTGGCTGCATACGTTTTTGCTCACCCTGGCAAGCCTTGCTGGTGTTGTTGTCGTTGTTGGACATCTCTTCCATAGTCTTTTTATATAATTGTGAAGACGTAATTATGGAGGGAAGAGCAGGCTCAATCTCTTGAAGGAGATTATTGTCACAATATATATATATATATATATATATATATATATATATATATATATATATATATATATATATATATATATATATATATATATATGGGGCCACGTGAGCAACACAAAATGAGGTGATTTTATAAAATAACTATGCCCAAGATTACCATCAAAGTGCCGTCGGGAGGATGGGCAAATAGCCTCGGCTACCATCATCTTTTGTACGGTCAATGATGGGCGATTGGTCAAGGTCTCCTGTACACCAGTTGTATAGTGCTCCTGGCAGTATGGGTTCCAGTCACTTCTTGGGTGTAGAATTTTCAGTTGCATATATGCCTGGGGACCATTCAGGCTTGTTTGCATATATATATATATATATATATATATTA
>NC_091178.1:2346437-2371437 GCF_040958095.1 Procambarus clarkii
AGAGAGAGAGAGAGAGAGAGAGAGAGAGAGAGAGAGAGAGAGAGAGAGAGAGAGAGAGAGAGAGAGAGAGAGAGAGAGAGAGAGAGAGAGACAGAGAGAGAGAGAGAGAGAGAGAGAGAGAGAGAGAGAGAGAGAGAGAGAGAGAGAGAGAGAGAGAGAGAGAGAGAGAGAGAGAGAGAGAGAGAGAGAGAGAGAGAGAGAGAGAGAGAGAGAGAGAGAGAGAGAGAGAGAGACAGAGAGAGAGAGAGAGAGAGAGAGAGAGAGAGAGAGAGAGAGAGAGAGAGAGAGAGAGAGAGAGAGAGAGAGAGAGAGAGAGAGAGAGAGAGAGAGAGAGAGAGAGAGAGAGAGAGAGAGAGAGAGAGAGTCAGTGAGTCAGTGAATCAGTGAGTGAGTGAGTGAGTGAGTGAGTGAGTGAGTGAGTGAGTGAGTGAGTGAGTGAGTGAGTGAGTGAGTGAGTGAGTGAGTGAGTGAATATGTACATGTAGATACAGAACAGAGCTTACGAAGGAAACATATCGAGAACGTTAACATCTTTTCGGGTTTTTATGTAAACGGTTAAAAAAAAGCAGAATCAAGGCTAAGGTTGTGATTCCTCACCAGCCACTCCGTCTGGCGCTCCCTGGCAGGGACACTATAGCCTTCCATTCTCCTGGGCTCTAGGAGACTCGAACCGTGAACCCCACGTGTGTGAAGCCGAAGTTCTGTTTATACTATAACCTCTGACTTCCTGTTGTATTTAAGACAGTTTGAGGGTGTTAAACGGGGAAGGAGGAATGCCTCGGTAATTAAAGTACTACTGTGATTACCAACGACGAAAACAACGAGTACTGTTACTACCTTAGCCTTAGTATTTCTACTAAGTAATACCAATAGTTTTTCTACTACTATTGCCACGATAATCACTATTTAGTGATCATTGTTACTAACACTAATGAGGCTATTTGCTATTATTTTTGCTACTAGTGATCCTTCTATTTGTGTTCTTTTCTAAATTCTACCAAAGTTTACACAATTATTTATACCAATTTATTTAACTCAAATAGAGGTAATGATAGACGGTAGTTACAGCCCCGCTCCTGTGCCAGGTAAGTCTACTCCGGGCTCACCATAGCCCGTGCTACTTGCAACTTTTTGTTCGGAGTAGCTGAATCTCAAACAACAACAGTTAGTCGTTAGCCAAGTACTACCACCTGAATGCCACTCCTACCTCCATGCACCACACCTCTACCTCCCTGCACCACACCTCTACCTCCCTGCACCACACCCCTACCTCCCTGCACCACACCTCTACCTCCCTGCACCACACCCCTACCTCCCTGCACCACACCTCTACCTCCCTGCACCACACCCCTACCTCCCTGCACCACACCTCTACCTCCCTGCACCACACCCCTACCTCCCTGCACCACACCTCTACCTCCCTGCACCACACCTCTACCTCCCTGCACCACACCTCTACCTCCCTGCACCACACCTCTACCTCCCTGCACCACACCTCTACCTCCCTGCACCACACCCCTACCATCCCTGCACCACACCTCTTCTCATAACAATCGATGTATATTAAACTGCTTCCTTCATGTGCTTCTACTAAGCCATGTAGGGGGCAGAGCAGCATCCTCACTGCGATCCACTAAGACTTATCCCACTCTCTTCATGTGCTTCCTTCAAGTTCCTTTTTCCTGCTTCCTTTTCCTTTGGCATGGAGTTTATTGCGAGCGTCTAACTTAAATGACTCTTCTTGTTTGAGTGTGTAAAATATTTTAAATATCTTGAAGGTTTTATTAAATAATATGTAAATTATCCGACACTATCTAGTGGATAATAATATTTTATTCACCTGGAGTATAAGAGGTGAATAAAATATCCATGACTTTGTGGTTAGCAATTTATATGACTTGGAAGTGGGTCACCTAACACTTTCACGCCAAAGTGGCACCCTAGAAAGGAACCAAAGATCCAATTTGCAGGCGATGAGTCACAATAACGTGGCTGAAGTATGTTGACCAGACCACACACTAGAAGTTGAAGGGACGACGACGTTTCGGTCCGTCCTGGACCATTCTCAAGTCGATTGTGCACTCATTCAAGACAATCTTGACCATTCTCAAGACAATCGACTTGAGAATGGTCCAGGACGGACCGAAACGTCGTCGTCCCTTCAACTTCTAGTGTGTGGTCTGGTCAACAGATCCAATTTGATAGCACAGTAGTATCTCTGGGATACTTTTCTATTCTGGGTGCTTGTGGCTCAATAGGTAGAGCTGCGGACTGTGCTTATATGGTCTTTGGTTCGAGTCTTCACTAGTCCAGATGAATGAAATCCTATGTCAAGTTAAGAATTATGTTTTCTAATAGTATTATTTTAACTGTTAGCAAAACTAAATTGTTTGGGAATAGATTTATTTTCGCACAAAATAGTACTATTTTAATTGTTAGCAAAACTAAACTGTTTGAGAAGAGATTCATTTTCGCACAAACTTTCAAGCTAGTTGAATTTCGCGTGTAATTCAAGATTTTCGCGAGACGTGTTGGGCTGCGGGACATTTTGCGGGACCAGTTGCGAACGTGTTCTTTTATCTCACAGGAACACTCAACTTTCTTCTCATGTGAGATTAATAGGTAGTGTCAGTGCACGACGCATATATCGTGTACTTCTGTGATACATGATTAATGATAGCTGCTGGTGTCCTGAACCTCTGGTGTGCTCTAGGTTATACTGCCTAACTCTGTAGTCTTTTAAGTGCAATCAATATACACACACACAGTGCGTGCAGTACACGACCAATGACACACACACATACACTTATACACGACTCACGCATATTTTGCTAGCAATATACGGCACATCCATTTCCAACACATGCGACACACACACACACACACACACACACACACACACACACGAACGAGACACGACACGACAGGACACGAACATAACAATTTGAAATATATACTAAATATGACACGTGTCACAATACCAGGAAGTAGAATATATTCAGTGTAACAGACGCTCCTGAACCCAGAGACCCCCTCCCCATGTCCACAACTAACTATTTTGGCGGTCCTCTGTATTGTGGAATCTTATTAAGTTGATGAAGATTTCCTCGGATGCAACCCTAAATTTCTCCACTATTAACCAGCTTACAAAATCGTACTTCAGCGTAATCTCTTCTGCTCTAGCGACGGTATTTTCCTTCACAATTATTTTCTGTAAACACTACTTCACTTATCATGTTACCTAACCGTCTGGTAAAAGACAAGGGTATATATATTCTAATGGATAATTTTTTTTTAGAAAGGGTTTCTGGGTCACTATTCCCTCCACGTGGGTCAACGACTCACCGTCTCCTGAATGCATCCCACAATATTCGTCTAATTAATCGGATTCCTTTACCCTGTAACTAGAATATGTACGCGTGGTAACCCAGGTCGGTCTATCTGAAAAAGACTCGTTTGGGAGCCGCCCCTTCTTTAATGGAATCAGTTGGGCCAACTCCCGACCAACCTATGATAATCCCCTAACCCCGACCATGCGCTATGCAAAGTTTGGTAACGCTACCCCCAGTGTCTGGCATCTAACCTTGGCCTAACAGACAGACAGACATTACCTTTTATTGATACAGTGGTTTCCGGATTATTTATTACTGACAATTCTCCGGATATGCATGAATAATGACGTGGTTGGTGCTGAACACCGACACTGAATAACCTGACGTGATGGTGAATGATCAGATGACGATATTAATTTTGTCTACATTAGAAAGAAATTGAAAAATACATTAGTTAACTCTCTTGGTCTGTCTATTTCGCTCGTCACTACTAGACTGTAGTATTCGGAGAACTAAAACTTTCGTCATGAGCTGTCACCAACAAGCTGCTTTATCCAACAGTATTTCGCTCACAAAACTGTGGTATTCAGGACTGGGAAGTTCTCCAGGTATAGTTTGGTAATTTATCTTAATGCTACGCTTGGCGTTTACCAAGTTCCAGGCTGGAAGCTTAAAAGAGAAGTGATAGAGATACGACATTTACAAACCCAAATCAAACATTAATCAGTTCAGAAAACATTCCAGAGTGAACAAATTAACAAGGAGAGATCGATGTAACCATGGACTTAGCGCTAAAGTTCAGCGCCAGCATGCACTCTGGCGATAAATTCTAGATTGATTTTCGTACAATCCTCTTTTACAACGTAAGTCATAATAACGTGGCAGGAAATCTGGACGCTCCAAACCCACAGATTTTAAAATAAACGTCTTCACTCATTTTATCATCAGTTGTGTGGGGTTGGGTGTCGAAGCTGTGTGGGTTGGGTGTGAAAAATGTGTATTTTTTTGTGTGTAAATGTATTAATAAACAAATAAAATTGTATATTAATACACTTACGCATGCATTGCTTTTTTTCACCTTCAACAGACAATCTACTAATATCGTCACAAATGAGTACCTACACAATGAACAATATAACTAGTAGTAGCCATCCATCAGTCTCAGGAGACTATGGAGTTGCGCTCTGGTTGTCGGTCTGGAGTGGCCTCACCAGGCCACTCCAGACCTACACAACATTATCACCAGGCCACTCCAGACCGACACAACATTATCACCAGGCCACTCCAGACCGACACAACATTATCACCAGGCCACTCCAGACCGACACAACATGATCAGCACACCATACATATGAGGAATACGCAATAATATAAACGGTTTGCGGGGAAATAAACGTTTCTTGTTTGTCGTTATCCATAAAACTTGGTTATAAATAACAGCTTCGCTTATCGAAATTCTTCATTGACAACCAGAAAGAGAGCATTCAGCTTCGTCTGGGAGCTACAAGGGTGTGCTTGATGCAGACTCAGTACATCAGTTTAGAAGTAAAGATGATAAAATAAACAAAAATATCATCGTATTTAATTAATAGTCCGGAAAAGCTGACACCCGACCCTGGTAACAAATCTAAATGAATTCATCCATGTGAGTACACACAAACACCCACCAGAGCCTAGAGCCCAAACCCAGCGGAAAATTCCACTGGAAAAGTCTCCCTGAAATAACTAGGACACCAGGAAAAGAAAAGAAAGTGACTACAGGAAATGGATGTGAGAAAAGCCGTGGGACCAGACAAAATATCGCCTTGAATTCTGAAAGAGGCAGCTGAAGCATTGTGCAGCTCACTGGCCATAATTCCTCTCTAGAAACGGGAGAACTTCCTGACTGTTGGAAAAGGGCTAATGTGATGCCAATCTACAAGAAACGAGAAAGACAGAAACCGTTAAACTACAGCCCATATTACTACCGAGCATCCCTCGCACCAACTCGGTTTTAGTAAAAGAAAATCCTGCTTTACAAACTTGCTGGAGTTCTGTAACTCATTTATGTAAATGACGTGTCTACTGGACGTGAGCCCTATGTGTCAATGTTTGCAGACAATGCAAAACTAATGAGAAGAGTTGTGATAAATGAGGACTGTAAGATCTTTCAAGGTGACTTTAACAAGCTGCAGAGGTGGCCCAAGAAAAGGCTACTTCAACTGTGTTCAACAGAACAAATATAAGGTAAAGTAAATGGAAACAGGTGACAGGAGACAAATAGGACAGTACACATTAAAGGGAATTAAAGGGAAGCTACTTTACTAAAACAACTAATCAAAAGACCTAGGAGTGGACATAACAAAAAACTTAGCTCCAGATGAAAATCATTTTGAGGCAATTGAGTGACTTAAATTTGCGACCTGGTGATTCCCAGACGCCTGCCTTAACCAGGTTGAATGAACCTTAACCTTAACCTTCTAATTGATCCTTAACCTAACCTGTCCGAATCCCCAGGCCGCGAGTTCAAGTGGCTCGATAGCCTCAAAATGATTTTCAGTAATATATATCCCCATTGTAATTTCATTGTATTAACTCCAGATGTGCATATCAAGAGGATAACGGCTGCACCATACTTTACACTAGCAAAAGACCAGGCATCATTTAGGAACCTAAATAAGGAAGCATTAAGATCGCTGTACACTGCCTATGTGAGACCAGTTTTAGAGCAAGCACAACTAGGTGACTACAACTAGGAGAGTACACACACAAGAGCGCGCACACACGCGTGTGAAGACGGTTGAAACTAGTTAAGTGAGAAGGTGATGGCGGCCAAAACCGTCGGTAGTTTCAAAGGGTTATTCGACAGAGTACTGGGAAGACGGGACACCACAAACCGTAGCTCTCATCCTGTAACTACACTTAGGTAAATACACACACACACACACACACACACACACACACACACACACACACACACACACACACACACACACACACACACACACACACACACACACACACACACACACACACACACACACACACACACACACACACACAATGTTTGTCAATGTTTGCAGATGACGCAAAATTAATGAGAAGAGTTGTGACAGACGAGGATTGTAGGATCCTCCAAGAGGACTTAAACAGGCTGCAGAGATGGTCAGAGAAATGGCTACTGGAGTTTAACACCAGTAAATGTAAAGTTATGGAAATGGGATCAGGTGACAGGAGACCAAAGGGACAGTACACAATGAAGGGGAACAGCCTACCTGTAACGATTCGAGAAAGAGACCTGGGAGTGGATGTGACACCTAATCTAACTCCTGAGGCACATATAAATAGGATAACGACAGCAGCGTACTCTACACTGGCGAAAATTAGAACTTCATTCAGAAACCTAAATGAGGAAGCTTTTAGGGCGCTTTACACTGCCTACGTGAGACCCGTCTTAGAGTATGCCGCGCCATCATGGAGCCCCCACCTGAAGAAACACATAAAGAAACTGGAGAAGGTTCAGAGGTTTGCGACGAGGCTTGTCCCAGAGCTACGAGGGATGGGATATGAAGAGCGGCTGAAGGAACTGAACCTTACGACACTAGAGAAAAGAAGGGAGAGAGGAGATATGATAGGGACATATAAAATTCTCAGGGGAATTGACAAAGTGGAAGTAGATCAAATGTTCACACGTAATAATATCAGAACGAGGGGACATGGGTGGAAACTGGAAACTCAGATGAGTCACAGAGATGTTAGGAAGTTTTCTTTTAGCGGGAGAGTAGTAGAAAAATGGAATGCACTTGGGGAACAGGTTGTGGAAGCAAATACTATTCATACTTTTAAAACTAGGTATGATAGGGAAATGGGACAGGAGTCATTGCTGTAAACAACCGATAGCTAGAAAGGCGGGATCCAAGAGTCAATGCTCGATCCTGCAAGCACATATAGGTGAGTACATATAGGTGAGTACACACATCAAAACAACACAGCACCAAAGCCAACGAGTGTTAAGCTTCAGTAATTGTAGGCGAAAAAAAAATGCGGCAAAGAAAAAAAACGGCAACACTATTCGAGACCAATTTAATACCCCAGGTCTCGCGGGTCATCGGCTTAATGGTCGCAAAATTACACCACCTCCCTACCCAACCTCCCCCCCCCTACACCCTCCCCAACCTCACCAATCGCACCACAACCCCCCCTTACATCCTGCGCCCCCTCCCCACCTCATCCAATTCCCATTTCCTAGGCCACCCATTATATGCCTCAGGCCTTTGATGTATAAAAGGACTTGTCATTATTCACAGTGCCCGAGCGAAACACTCCCACAATATGTTATCTTTCCGCTAATTCATAGTGAGATAATGTGTATCATTTTGCGAATTTAAATATATACAACAATAGTGATTGAATGGATGAGCGAATCATTAAATTTATAGTAATTGATTACTGTATAAAAATGTACTCAAATTAAATAAATTAAAACAGTTAGGTTTAGTCGTCTAGAGTGCGTGTTTGTGTGTCTGTACCATACTGAAATAGAATCCTTATATATATATATATATATATATATATATATATATATATATATATATATATATATATATATATATATATAATATATATATATATATATATATATATATATATATATATATATATATATATATATATATATTATAAACACAAGGATTCTATTTCAGTATTCAGTATGGTACAAACATACAAACACGCCCTCTAGACTATTATATATATATATATATATATATATATATATATATATATATATATATATATATACTATTTATATATATATATATATATATATATATATATATATATATATATATATATATATATATATATATATATATATATATATATAGGGGGTGCCACTTCTGGTGCAACTATAGGGACCCACAGCCTCAGAGAAGGGAACACGGAGCATTCAGGGAAAAACTTGCCATATAACTCTGAATACGAAAGAGTGTTCGCTTCTCCTACCACCCCCCTTTTTTATGGTGTACACTTTATTATGCAAGGTTATACAGTTACATATCTGATTTTATACAAAAAATTAACATTAAGAGGACAAAAAAAAAAGTTCGCTTCCTAGAGGCTGTAGATTTCCTCGAACTCCTCCGACGCCGGGCAGGAACCGAGGATGCAGCGAGCATTCCCCCTCTGGATCGCGACACTGAGGCGTTGAAAGAGAAAACTTGCCGCTCTAGGGTCTCTTGTGGTGTCAATGAGCTTGGAACCAAGATCCTTAAGAAACCTTCTTGCACTCTCTCCCCATGGGCCTAGGGTCTCAGACCCTATTGGAACGAAGTTGTACCGATGATCTAATTGCCTGTACTTGGCTGACTTGTCTCTTTCTCTGCGTGTCACCGCGGTTCCTGCTGTGCCGGCAGAGAGGTTGATGTATGTGGTTGCCAGGGTGGATACGCAAGTATAGTCCCATGCCAACTGTCTGCCACCCTTCCACGGTCGCAGTGTGATTCCGTCTGGTCGGCCGGCAAAGCTAACAGAGTCACGGTTCAGTAGGTTGCGGGGCTCTCTCTCCGCTGGACACTGAGCAGAGGCAAGGCTTCTTTTAATGATGTCATTGACTTCGTCGTGTCTAGTGTGCCAACCACCAGATTTTCCACAGTGCAGGCCATGCAGTCCATATTCGTCAGCATCTGCCTCGCCGCAAATACACCTATGAACAGTGTGGATAGGGGCAGCAAGACGGAGAGCGACTGCAATACGGAGCTCCTGCGGATCAAGACGTGTGCCTGTCGCAGACATAGGGACTGCCAAAAGGAAGCCCCCTGCATGGGGAGCCTGCACAGCTGTGAGGCGTGCACGATCACTGGGGGTTGTTGCTGCCTCCAGCAAACCTGTGGCTTCTTTGTCTACAATGGAGCTCTCCCAGCTGGATTGTTTCTTGGCTTTCGGCATGGCTGGTCTGAGTGCTGGGTCTGCCATGGTACCCCATTTCGTGTCGCATTCCGTGTAGTGGGGGTCCTGTATTCCCGCTACATCACTCAGGGTGTCAGGTAGAATTTCCTTAACCAGGTCATCTGATGCTGAGGAGGAAGACAGGAAGGCTGGGACAGCAATTTGGGTAGCAGTGCGGACACCCAAGCCACCGAGCCTAACAGGAAAAGTGGCCTGTTTCCACTGGCATTCGTTGAGGGAGAGGTTATATATATGGTTATATATATATATATATATATATATATATATATATATATATATATATATATATATATATATATATATATATATATATATATATATAACATGCGACAAGACTTAAATGGGCCCCAAATTATATCAGAAAACTCATCCTCGAGAAGGGTTCGAACCCAGACAGCTAGGCGCTTCATACACCTTCGCATATCTAGTACCTTACCCCACAGTCTAGTGTGGTGTAGTGGGTAAGGTACTAGATATTTGTCTTCAGGAGCTATCCACACCACCCACTGTAGTAACTGTGACAAATAAATCCTCATCCACACTTCCATGGAAATAAACGTCGATATTTCGATATCGTCGATATCGACAAACGTCGATGCCGTCGATGGAGCTACAGCCTCACACGCGTGGGGTTCCAGGGTTCGAGACCCATACTGCCCAGGTAAATGGAACTGTGACAAGTGTATATCAGCGAAACATTACAAATTTCGGATGATATACGAACTTAAGTACGCCTACTGCGTCATGATCCCTCACAGATGCTAAAATTATTACAGAGGAATAAAGAGAGAGAGAGAGAGAGAGGGAGAGGGAGAGAGAGAGAGGGAGAGAGAGAGAGGGAGAGAGAGAGCGAGATAGAGAGAGAGAGAGAGAGAGAGAGAGAGAGAGAGAGAGAGAGAGAGAGAGAGAGAGAGAGAGAGAGAGAGAGAGAGAGAGAGAGAGAGAGAGAGAGAGAGAGAGAGAGAGAGAGAGAGAGAGAGAGAGAGAGAGAGAGGGAGAGAGGGGAGAGGGTGAGGGGGAGGGATGGAAATGACGCTTAATTATTACAATAAACACCAAGATTAAGTGCATACAGTCTGAGGCTCTCTAACAGTTCAACTCGAAGTCCAGTCTATAAGTGTCCGAGCTCATCCTTGCCTTCTACTGCGCTCTCTCACAAACTCGGGAGGAAGTTTTTCATTACGGGAGTGCCTTCCACTTTGGCTAGTCTGTGCAGCAAGTCTCTCTTTCTGCAAGGTCGGCGTTCCATCTCTAAAGGATCTAGAGGCTGGGACCAATATATCTCCTCATATTCCTTGTTTCTTGTTTTCCTATACTTGCCAAGTGCTCTGAAGTCATCTTGGGAACTTCAGGAAGCCGACGGCTAGTCAGTATAAAACTTCCTCCCTCCCTTCTCCATTGAATCAGAGTTTATGTTTTTCCATTTGGATTTTGAATTTGATGTAAATATGCCTCACAACATTTAAGAAGATAGAAATGCAAGCTAAAGAGATGTCTTGTACTGAGTGAAGGTGGAAATATATAGGGAAAATATATTTCATATATGTGGAAATTTGAGCGTCATTATTTTGACGAATATAGGGAAAAGCCCTATATTCACGTTGCGCGCGCGCGCGCACGATCGCGCACACACACACACACACACACACACACACACACACACACACACACACACACACACACACACACACACACACACACACACACACACACACACACACACACACACACACACACACACACACACACACACACACACACACATCCTCAGGAACCTGTACACCTGTTGATTGACGGTTGAGAGGCGGGACCAAAAAGCCAGAGCTCAACCCCCGCAAGCACAATTAGGTGAGTACACACACACACACACACACACACACACACACACACACACACACATACACACACTTTCATTAAGAAGTGATGTGGTGGAGGCTGACTCCATACACAGTTTCAAGTGTAGATATGATAGAGCCCAATAGGCTCAGGAACCTGTAGACCTGTTGATTGACGGTTGAGAGGCGGGATTAAAAAGCCAGAGCTCAACCACCGCATGCACAATTAGGCCATTACAATTTGGTGAATACATACACACATCCTATGCGAGGCTGGCTAACATCAGAACTGCTTTCAGAAACCTGTGTAAGGAATCCTTAAGAACCTTGTATACCACATATGTAAGGCAGGGGCTGCATACTCCACCTGGAGTATGCAGCCCCAGCATGGAGCCCGCATCTAGTCACGCACAAGACGAAGCTGGAAAAAGGTCAGAGGTATGCCATTAGGCTAGTCCCAGAACTAAGAGGCATGAGTTATGAGGACAGACTACGTGAACTGCACCTCACGTCGCTGGAAGACAGAAGAGCTAGGGGAGACATGATCACCACATACAAAATTCTCAGGGGAATTGAGAGGGTGGATTGACAGGAGTATTATATATTATTATTATTATTATTATTATTATTATTATTATTATATATATATATATATATTACATATATATATGTATATATATATATATATATATATATATATATATATATATATATATATATATATATATATATATATATATATATGCAAACAAGCCTGAATGGTCCCAGGCATATATGCAACTGAAAACTCACACCCCAGAAGTGACTCGAACCCATACTGCCAGAAGCACTAGCAACTGGTGTACAGGGCACCTTAACCACTCGACCATCACGACCAGACAAAAGATGATGGCAGCCAAGGCTTTTTCCCCATCATCCCACCGGCTCTCTGATGATAATCTTGGGTCTTTGTGTTCCTCACGTGTGCCCTAAGAATGTGGTGATTTGATAAAATACTATGCCCACGATTACCATCAGCGTGTTGGCGGGATGATTTGTTGGTATTTGGGTGATTACTGGGTGTAGTGGGTTACCTGGTTTGTGTCTTAACATTGCCATAGGCATATCCTAAGCCAAAGTCGCCTTGGAGTTTAGTGAAATGAACACTACCTTTCTTTGCGTTGATTGCAGTAATAGTTTTGTTCACTTTGCTTTTAAGGTCTTCCACAGGGTTCCTCGTGATTCGTTGAAATTTGGTGTCATCACTAAGGATGTCGTTAATTTGGTTCACGTATTCTTGAGTAGGAATCAACACATATGCTGCTGTCTTGTCGGTTTTTCTTATTGTTATATCTCTCAGATTTTTTAGTTGTTTTGCTGCTTTTTTGAGTCGTGGGGTTAAGATTGTAGATGAATATGTTCATCGTTTTTTCCCCGCTTCTGTTAGTAGTTCAGCCTGAAGTGTGTCAGTAGTGAGGATTTGTTGTTGTTTTCTAGCTTGTGGATGTCGTCCATGAAGCATTTCGATTTCAAGGCGTTTTTGATCTGTCTTAGGTCTTGATATGAATTGGCAGTTTAGGCCAAGATTCAAGAGGTCTCCTTGGTCCTGGCTCAGATCATGAGTAGTTAGGTGTATGTAGCCGTCTTTTGGACGATGGACCCACTACGCCCAATAATCAGCCAAATACCAACTCCAACCTATCACCTGGCAAAAAGACTTAACGAACTCCTAACTCCATACACTCCAAGCAACTATAGTCTACAATCATCAGCAGATGATTATTATTATGTATATATATATATACATAATATTCTGAGGAATAATATTTTGACGAGGGAAGGTAATCTCTGTCTCTTCCATTATGAGGTTTTCTTCCCAGTCAGTTTTTCAGAGATTCAAGTCTCTCATAATTTGTAGTTTTATGCGACCGAGACTTCTCCATTTAATGTTTCGCATGACAATCTTATTATCGTATTTTTACCCTAGTTGTATTTCTTGGAACCAACTTCGACATAATGCATCAGACATACTGCCGTTTTTTGTTTTCGTAATATGCCCTTATGTCCGACCTTCTGACCTATATTTAATCTGTTATTAAGATTAGGTCATTAAGGTCATGCTTCGTTTGTAATTTTTCTCATACAATTTGCATTCATGCGTAGTACATTAGGTGTATAGTACATCAGTACATTACGGTTGCTTCCCGGAAGCTCATCTTATCAATCTTTGTTTAACTATTGTCGTTAGACTTAGACCTTTAAAGGTTGAACGAACTGCTTGGGGTGAAAATGTTTAAGAAAAGTCTTACGTGTACGTGCTGCTGTGTTCGTGCTGGTGTGTACTCCCGTGCACACGTATACATGGCAAGTGAGCCTTCCCATCAATCACTTAAGCCCTCACGTCTTTGTTTCTCCACATTTCTCTGGCAACACCTCCGTGCCTCAGCGAGCCGCTTGTAAAAGTTTTTATTGAATTCGAGGATGGCTGTGAAGACTCGGTGGCTCTGGAGCAGCGCCAACCTTGCCCAGGAAGGGAGACCTTTGTCTCCTCCCGCCAAACACAAACCGAAACTACGACGTTGGTACAACGTTCGAACAAGTTTTAACACCTCCTAACCAGTTATAACAACCAATATAGCAAGTTGTAACAACGTTCTAATACGTCATAAACACGTTAAGCCAAGATGTAACAACTTTATTACAAGTTGTAACAAGCGGAAAATAGAGACAGTTACGGTTTGTGTTTCCAGGGCTGCGCCGGCCTGGCCACCCCAGCCACACAACATTCAGAGTGGCCACTGAAAAATATTGTTCTATTTTTTATTGTTCTGTTTAGACAGTATCATGCCGAGTTAATTCAGTATGAAAGCGGATAATAGATGATTAGATTGAGGGTTAGTAGGGTATAAGTTAGTAGGAATATGAGGGATACAACGCTATTTCACTCATAAGTAGGGTCATCATGCGAGACTGAAAATGTGTACATGACACATAATGCAGATGAAGAGTCACAATAACGTGGCTGAAAAACGTCGTCGTCTCTTCAAATTCTAGTGTGTGGTTTGGTCAACATGACATATAATAATCCAAATATAGTTAAAAATGACAATAATACATAATTTTATTTATATAACATTAGAGACATGATGCAGTGGAGTGTTCGTGGGAACACAATGCGTATAAAGCCCTGAATACACAGAGCGCTGCAGGCGTATTTTCCTCACCAAACCAAGGGAAATTATTTCGAGCGTTTAAAACAACGCGACATGCCTAACACTCTCAGGGAACGACGGGAAGTGTTTTGTCGTTCGAAAGAGAAATAATATTTACTAATAAGTACTGGGCCACGCAGCAGATGGCGCCGTAAAACAGGCTGACGCAGAAATAGGGTATTGTCACCGTGCAAAAAAAAAAAAGGCTCATTTCGAAGCCCCTGAAATCTGGTTCTGAGCATCTTCTGTTTCTTCCCAACCAAATTCATCAATATGTCTAACCTGCGCTTAAAACAATTAGCGATCCCACGTCTATTATGTAACCTTGTAATTTATTCCATAAATCTATAACCCTATTTCCAACCAGTATTTATTCAGGTTTTCCTGAACCTATTGTTATCCAATTTCCTTTGGATATCGGTAATTTATTCCATAAATCTATAACCCTATTTCCAACCAATATTTATCCAGGTTTTCCTGAACCAATTGTTATCCAATTTCCTTTCAGTGTTTATTCCTCTATATAACAACGAAGAACCAGTTCAGATATCTTTTACAATAAACATTTTCAATATTAACATGAGAACAAAGACCAGACAGTCTCCAAAAACAAATTCTCAATTTTCTTAAACTTCAACTCATTCGGACGCTCAAACACGGCCAAACTAACTCCCAACACGACTCTCGGCCAGTACTGTGGAGCGATATATCTCTGCTTGTGAGTGGTATAAACCTTATTTTTCCCAACATGCAGGAGAGCGCAGGCCGGGCTCCCTTCACAAATGCCTCGGTCACAGAGCCTCTGCAATATTGCAATGTTCCAACACCCGACAACATCTATATTCAAGAAGTTGCATGCAGTTGCGCCTCAACAACATGCAGCCATTTGTTTAAAAAAATAATTCCTAAACGTTTAATGATGTTGCTTGCTATTATAAAAACATCCAGAATGTTGATAATCAGAAAACCAGTAAGAGCCAATAGGAAGGTTCAAACCTGCACACTGGGTACTCTCAAGCACATGTCCTAAACCACTAGGCCACGATATGCGACGAAAGTAATGTAACTTGGGATTCAACTGAATCCTCTAAGGTTCCTGAAGCTTCTTCTGGTCGCAAATCTAAGTTTTACTCATTGATGCCAACCCGTCCTCCTGTTTAGATAGTACGTTTTGCAACTATGCAGATCACCGTACATATACTGACGTAATACACTGCTAGATAGTAGAACTTGGTACTATTCACTTTATTAGTCCGGATAAAATGAATTTAAAAACCGAAAAAGAATTTCTAGGCATAGTATAGCACATATATTTACTATATTAGGCTTCAGATAGCGTGTATTAGGTCTAGGAGGGTTAGGTTAGGCTAAGTTTTATTAGCAACATAAATACAAAACCTTTTCCTGTTCGTCCAAAATCATTATTATTATTATTATTATTATTAACATCTTTATTGACTAAATTAATTACAATTTTGCCTAATCTGAGGATTTTGATAAAGCCTTATTAAAGTGAGGATAATGTTGGTATTCACTGTCACGCAGGATCATTAGTACCAAATTCTACTTACTAATTGTGCAATACGTCAATAAATGTATTGTTCGTTATTTACGTTATTCATTGTTCTTCATCGTTACTATAAGTACTGCCTAAACAGAAGGCTGTGATGCACATTGATGCAGATGATGAGAGCAACAACAATGTGAGTCAAATTGCTTTAGTTATTCCTACAACGATAACAGTAACACTGATGCAGAGATCAAACCACAATAACGTGGCTGAACACAACTGAAGTGACTGTGGCGACGTTCCGGTCTTGTTCTGGACTTTTATTCGGCTTAATAAACGTCATGGCAGTTACGAAACGTCATAACTTTCCTTTTTCTTTTCTTTATTGTCTCGTTTGGGCAAATAAGCCTTCCTGCGGTTTCCTTAATTATTTTGTTCTTATGTTATTAATAACACTCATTCTGATAACACAATGACATTCGCAATAAGAGAAAGAAGTATAAGAAAGAGTTGATAATATTTCTGATAAAATAATGCATAAAATAACACAAAACTTAATTGGTGCAACATTTTCCAGGAGGTTTGGAAAGTTTGTTTGACAAGTTTGACTCAAACATCAAGACTTGAACGTTATAGCCATCAACCCATCCTGTAAACGAACGTTTGCAGGATGGGTTGATGAATGGCTGGATAGATAGATATGTTGATGGATAGATGAATCTAATGTCTGGACCAAATCCTAAATGGATCGGTAAATGATGTCGATGTCCCATTTTCACGACCACACAAGAATACACAATAAATCCCGAGGAGCAAAACTAATAGATCACTCAGTACACAAGTAGTGTATAATCGGACTTTACGTGATCTCTCTCTGAGTTTTTTTTAGGAGGATTCTTGTTCTACGTGTGTGTGTGTATGTTGGGTGGGTGATGTCGGGGGAGGTTTGAGTGGCATGTTTGGATTCCTTATCAACTGGAGTGTTATTTAAGCCATGGAAATATAATGTTATTTTAGAAATGAGTGGAATGCGCTAGAACGGTAGGCATTGCAGAGGGGGGGGGGGATTATTCATATATTCGCTTTAGTTATAAATGCAATAAAGCGCACGTGTGTTTGTTTGTTATTGTTATAGGCACCTGATGAGGATAAGCTGGAGCCCAGAAGCTCAATCCCTGCAGGTACAGCCAGGTTAGGACACACAATTATCTTCAGCTGCCGTCTCCCTCCCACTTCAGGGGGGAAAAATAGAAAAGTAAAGCAATATCTCTCCCCTCCCTCTCTGTTGAGGGAATATTTTCACCCTCGCTATCCTATAGAGACGTTTCCCCTCAGGGGGGCGGCCCCTATTCCACACTCATCTCTGCTCCTTCTTCGTTTTTTGTCCTTCCCTCCCTCCCGTTGCGATGGAGACCAGGACGACGAGTACCTTACATCCCAAGAAGGTCGTGTGAGGCGGCGCTGCCGACGCCTTTACCTGAGCGCCATTAGAGGTATTAAGTCCAGTCCTCCTTCCCTCTTCCCTCAAGCGTCTTGTGGGTGGGAGGGGGGTGAAGAACAGGTGGGAGAGGTCTGAACGAGAAGCGAGACAGGCGGGAGAAGTGCGGGATAGGAGGGAAAGGTGCTAAGTAACTGGGAGAGGTGGTGATGAATGGTTATGGAGGGAACGATGGTGAGAGGATAGTGTGTTTTAAACACGTGATCTAGTGCAGGGTGAGAGATGATGGTGAGAGCTTGTGGAGTGGGTGTCAGAGGTGAGAATATTGTGAGAGATGGTGTTAAGAGGCAAGAGTGAGCCAGACTGACGTGAGAGGGCATCAAGTAGGTGCACAAAGGACGCAGCACTCGGATAAGGTGAGATAAAGAGAAAAATGGACAGTGAACGATACAGAGTGAAGGGGAAATAAGAAAGGTAAGTAAGAAAGGAGGAAGAGTTTAGATGTAAAGAAGCAGTGAACGCCAGAAACATAGAGCCCAGTGGGTCCGAGCGAGAGCCCGGTGGGTCCAAGCGAGAGCCCAGTGTGTCCGAGCGAGAGCCCAATGTGTCCCAGCGAGAGCCCAGTGGGTCCGAGCGAGAGCCCAGTGTGTCCCAGCGAGAGCCCAGTGGGTCCGAGCGAGAGCCCAGTAGGTCCGAGCGAGAGCTCAGTGTGTCCCAGCGAGAGCTCAGTGTGTCCCAGCGAGAGCCCAGTGGGTCCCAGCGAGAGCCCAGTGGGTCCGAGCGAGAGCCCAGTGGGTCCGAGCGAGAGCCCAGTGGGTCCGAGCGAGAGCCCAGTGGGTCCGAGGAACGAACTGTGAGTTTCATCTCACCATTTTGCAGCCATAATTACACAATAAGTTTGCAGCACTTTCAAAATTGAATAACTCTTCCATGTTCAACTGGCATCTGATCCACCACCACCTTCAGCGGTGCATGTCTTGTGATCCGCCATTTATACTGTTTACAAAAATAAAATAGAAAAAGAAACAAATAAAAAAGAGGAATAAAATTATTCATGAACGGACAGGACTACACCTAATCTCTCCCGCGCCCAAGTACCAGTTGCTGTCTTCCCTGACACCATAACATAACCAGTTTCGCTGTGTGTGTGTGTGTGTGTGTGTGTGTGTGTGTGTGTGTGTGTGTGTGTGTGTGTGTGTGTGTACTCACCTAGTTGTACTCACCTAGTTGTGTCTGCAGGATCGAGCATTGACTCTTGGATCCCGCCTTTCGAGCATCGGTTGTTTACAGCAATGACTCCTGTCCCATTTCCCTATCATACCTGCTTTTAAAATTATGAATAGTATTTGCTTCCACAACCTGTTCCTGAAGTGCATTCCATTTCCCCACTACTCTCACGCTAAAAGAAAACTTCCTAACATCTCTGTGACTCATCTGAGTTTTAAGCTTCCATCCATGTCCTCTCGTTCTGTTACTATTCCGTGTGAACATTTCGTCTATGTCCACTCTGTCAATCCCTCTGAGTATCTTATACGTTCCTATCATGTCCCCCCCTCTCCCTTCTTCTTTCTAGTGTCGTAAGGCACAGTTCCCTCAGGCGCTCCTCATACCCCATCCCTCGTAGCTCTGGGACGAGTCTCGTTGCAAACCTCTGAACCTTTTCCAGTTTCATTATATGCTTCTTCAGATGGGGACTCCATGATGAGGCGGCATACTCTAAGACTGGCCTTACGTAGGCAGTGTAAAGCGCCCTAAATGCCTCCTTACTTAGGTTTCTGAATGATGTTCTAACTTTTGTCAGTGTAGAGTACGCTGCTGTCGTTATCCTATTAATATGTGCCTCAGGAGATAGATTAGGTGTTACGTCCACCCCCAGGTCTCTTTCACGCGTCGTTACAGGTAGGCTGTTCCCCTTCATTGTGTACTGTCCCTTTGGTCTCCTATCTCCTAGTCCCATTTCCATAACTTTACATTTGCTCGTGTTGAATTCTAGTAGCCATTTCTCTGACCATCTCTGCAATCTGTTCAGGTCCTCTTGGAGGATCTTGCAATCCTCATCTGTCACAACTCTTCTCATCAACTTTGCCTCATCCGCAAACATCGACATGTAGGACTCTACGCCTGTAAACATGTCGTTAACATATACAAGAAATAGAATTGGTCCCAGCACCGATCCTTGTGGTACTCCACTTGTTACTGTTCGCCATTCCGACTTCTCGCCCCTTACCGTAACTCTTTGGCTCCTTCCTGTTAGGAAGTTCCTTATCCATGCTAGGACCTTTCCCCCCACCCCCGCCTGCCTCTCGAGCTTGAACAGCAGTCTCATGTGCGGTACTGTATCAAAGGCTTTTTGGCAGTCTTTTGTGTGTGTGTGTGTGTGTGTGTGTGTGTGTGTGTGTGTGTGTGTGTGTGTGTGTGTGTGTGTGTGTGTGTGTGTGTGTGTGTGTGTGTGTGTGTTGTGTGTGTGTGTGTGTGTGTGTGTGTGTGTTTGTGTGTGTGTGTGTGTGTGTGTGTGATACACAACAAGAGATACATTATTCAAAACTACATAAGCTTGCCACCTGTCACCTTGTCTAACCTGTCACCTTGTCTAACCTGTCACCTTGTCTAACCTGTCACCCGACTTGTTGACACACACACTCCACACAACCCACCCTATAGCTTCGTATGGGTGGTGTAGCCGACCTCAAACTCGTATTTTGTTTATTTTAAAATATGTTGAAACCATGAACGGTATTTTCTCAAATTTCAATTTTTATATATGGAATCAACACTCACACCAGCACCACAAGCCATAACAGGAGCCATCATGCACATCAACAGCTGCAGAAGGAGCAGTGCTAATAGGAACAATGTTCTCTATAACAGCAATAAAAGGAACAGGAACGTTATGTACTCTATAATTGTCGTTACAACAACCACACTAAGCCCCCGAGGCCAGAGGATTTACTACCCCCACAGCTGAGGCCTTTCCCAGGACCCTGTGGCTGCGTCTGTTTGCCAAGAACCTGTGGCTGTGTCTGTTTCCCAAGAACCTGTGGCTGTGTCTGTTTCCCAAGAACCTGTGGCTGTGTCTGTTTGCTAAGAACCTGTGGCTGTGTCTGTTTCCCAAGAACCTGTGGCTGTGTCTGTTTCCCAAGAACCTGTGGCTGTGTCTGTTTGCCAAGAACCTGTGGCTGTGTCTGTTTCCCAAGAACCTGTGGCTGTGTCTGTTTGCCAAGAACCTGTGGCTGTGTCTGTTTCCCAAGAACCTGTGGCTGTGTTTGTTTTCCAAGAATCTGTGGCTGTGTCTGTTTGCCAAACCTCTATGTACCAGTTCGCTCCACCTACCCCAGGTTGTGCTCTGTTAGGCTGGAATTGTGTACACAGCGTGGATAATGTTCCAAAAAAAATATTTTGACCCCTTAATAACATTTGATTTGAGTAAATTTGAGAGAAAAAATTGTCGACTGGGCTATGAGTAGACATAATAAGAAGACACGCCAGAAGCAACTAAACGCTGCCTAGCTGGAATTTCCGACTTTCGATAAAACTTCTGCCTCACGCTCGTGGGGTCGGCGGTTCGAGTCTCCAAGTGCCTGAGTGAATATAATGTTTAACTGAAAGGAAGATTAGATGAGAATACAAATATGCAAGGTACTGCGCGCAAATCATTACGTTACTGTGAGCGCAGCGTCGCCCTCCAGGGCGACGCTGCGTACTCATATGACCGGGGAGTGAAAAACCTCCCTGACGAGGATAAATTATAACGAACCAAGGACCAAAAATGGAGCCAGATCTCACTCCCTCGTAGACACTGACGGGTGAATACGCATGCACTCTTTATTACCTTACCCCCCCCCGTCTCACACACACACACACACACACACACACACACACACACACACACACACAGGGGGGCCTGGTGGATAGCTCGCAGGACTCGTAATTCTGAGGCGCGGGTTCGATTCCCGCACCAGGCAGAAACAAATGGGCAAAGTTTCTTTCACCCTGAATGGCCCTGTTACCTAGCAGTAAATAGGTACCTGGGAGTTAGTCAGCTGTCACGGACTGCTTCCTGGTGTGTGTGTGTGTGGTGTGAAAAAAAAGTAGTTAGTAAACAGTTGATTGACAGTTGAGAGGCGGGCCGATAGAGCAACGCTCAACCCCCGCAAACACAACTAGGTGATTACAACTAGGTGAATACACAGACACAGACACAGACACACACACTCACAGTGTTACTTGAATTCTACGACCAGGCAACAAAAATCAGGCAAGAAAGTGAAGGGTGGCCAGACTGCATATTTTTGGATTGCCAGAAAGCCTTTGATACAGTACCACACAAGAGGCTAATGAAAAAGCTGGAGATGCAGGCTGGAGTGAAAGGGAAGGTACTCCATTGGATAAAGGAGTACCTAAGCAACAGGAGACAACGAGTCAGTGTGAAGGGTGAGGTCTCAGATTGGCGAGACGTTACAAGTGGAGTCCCGCAGGGGTCAGTCCTTGACCTATACTGTTTCTGATATATGTAAATGATCTCCCAGAGGGTATAAAATCGTTTCTCTCAATGTTTGCTGATGATGCAGAAATTATGAGGAGGATTGAAACAGAAGATGATAGTAGGAGGCTACAAGATGACCTAGACAGACTGAATGAATGGTCCAACAAATGGCTGTTAAAGTTCAACCCAAGTAAATGCAAAGTAATGAAACTAGGCGGTGGAAACAGGAGGCCAGACACAGGATACAGAATAGGAGATGAAGTACTTAATGGAACGGACAGAGAGAAAGATCTAGGAGTTGATATCACACCAAACCTGTCTCCTCCCTGGAAACACAAACCGAAACTATCTCCATTTTCCGCTTGTTACAACTTGTAATAAAGTTGTTACGTCTTGGCTTAACGTGTTTATGACGTATTAGAACGTTGTTACAACTTGCTATATTGGTTGTTATAACTGGTTAGGAGGTGTTAAAACTTGTTCGAACGTTGTACCAACGTCGTAGTTTCGGTGTGTGTTTGACGGGCTGAAGCCCACAATAAAAGAATTACGTCTGCGGCATATGCGAGGCTGGCTAACATCAGAACGGCGTTCAGGAACCTGTGTGAGGAAACATTCAGAACCTTGTATACCACATATGTAAGACCAATCCTGGAGTATGCGGCCCCAGCATGGAGCCCGTACCTTGTCAAGCACAAGACGAAGCTGGAAAAAGTTCAAAGGTATGCCACTAGACTAGTCTCAGAACTAAGAGGCAGGAGTTGCGAGGAAAGGCTGCGGGAAATGCACCTTACGACACTGGAAGACAGAAGAGTAAGGGGAGACATGATAACTACCTACAAAATCCTCAGGCGAATCGACCGGGTAGACAAGGATAAACTACTTAATACTGGTGGTACGCAAAGGGAAACTGAGTACCCACATGGGCCACAGGGACGTTAGAAGGAACTTTTTCAGTGTCAGAATAGTTAACGGATGGAATGCATTAGGCAGTGATGTGGTGGAGGCTGACTCCATACACAGTTTTAAATGTAGATTGTTGATTGTCAATCAACTGTCAATCAACTCACCAGTTGATTGACAGTTGAGAGGCGGTACCAAAGAGCCAAAGCTCAATCCCCGCAAGCACAAATAGGTGAGTACAAATAGGTGAGTACAAATAGGTGAGTACAAATAGGTGAGTACACTTCACTTACTGAAGCTCAGTCGGTTACTCACTCGGCAGCTGGGTCCGGTGGGCGAGTGCACTCATGCATATTGTATGACATGAGCACATGCTTGTATGACGTGAATTAAATGAGTGCATGATCTATAAACAGGTGTTTTTTCTCATGTAATGTGTCGTGAATCAGGGCCTTGCTGTATGGCAGGTGTATGGATGGGTGTGCTTGCATGAGGCTGGTAAGATAAACACCCTCATGTCAACGGGGTTGTATGTATTAATGAGGTGTCATTGTCATAATCTTGTCATAATTGTCATAATCTTGTCATAATTGTCATAATCTTGTCATAATTGTCATAATCTTGTCATAATCTTGTCATAATTGTCATAATCTTGTCATAATTGTCATAATCTTGTCATAATTGTCATAATCTTGTCATAATTGTCATAATCTTGTCATAATCTTGTCATAATTGTCATAATCTTGTCATAATCTTGTCATAATCTTGTCATAATTGTCATAATCTTGTCATAATCTTGTCATAATCTTGTCATAATTGTCATAATCTTGTCATAATCTTGTCATAATTGTCATAATCTTGTCATAATCTTGTCATAATCTTGTCATAATCTTGTCATAATTGTCATAATCTTGTCATAATCTTGTCATAATTGTCATAATCTTGTCATAATCGTCATAATTTTGACATTGTCATAATCTTCACGCTTACTTCACCTCATTTTGGACACCTGGATTATACCTGGATGGGGTTTTGGGAGTTAATCTACTCCCCAAGCCCGGCCTGAGGCCAGACTTGACTTGTGAGAGTTTGGTCCACCAAGCTGTTGCTTGGAGCGGCCCGCAGGCCCCACATAGCCACCACAGCCCGGTTGGTTCGACACTTCTTGACGATAACTATATAGTTTTCTCTTCAAGACATGGACATTATCGACAATAGCGTATATAGTGGATATTTTCAGCCACTATGTTTGCACTCTGTCTCAGATTAATGAACGTTGATATGTTAAACGATTCTCTCTAGCTTCGCACGCTAACAGCCAGTCAAAACTACTGGAAATCTAACGATTGTCAAACCGTGAAATTCGGCAGTGGGTATAATCATTACACTGTTTGCGGAATCGATCGATCCGTTAAATAATTCGGCGTTTTTAATTAAAATTTATGTACCGTTATATATAGGCGTTTTCTGCACATCGGCATGGATAAGTTAGGTGGATTGCTTGGGTGTCGTGTTTGTTTTGTTTTATTAGGTCAAACAATTGTTTTTTTTTTTCCGTCGCGTCAAATCGAGAGAACGGGGCAAGCTTGCATGTATCGTAAGCTTGAGTTGGAAGCGTTCGTGGCACGCTAATCGTGGAGCAAAATGAACATGCAGACCAGGGAATCTTTCCTCTAACATAAGTAAAGAAATGTGAACACGATTGACGTCTGTACATTCTTACCTTTGCTGGTGTGAGACGCCTAGTTACCCGCGTATGATATATATATATATATATATATATATATATATATATATATATATATATATATATATATATATTTTTTTTTTTTTTTTTTTTAAAGTTTGTGAAGGGTACCACCTCTGGTGCCAATGTGGGGACCCATAGCCTCGGAGAAGAAAATAAAAAGTATTCAGAGGAGACCTTGTGGTTTCTCACTGAACACTAATATTATCTTCTCCTACCACCCCCATTCTTTTGTATGTACACATATATATTTACTTTATTTGAACTTTGTTACAAAAAAGGAGTTACATATGGGTTACAAAGATGGTTGTCATAGGTTGTCGAGTTCCTCCAGCTCCTCAGATGGCGGGCAGGAACCTATATATATATATATATATATATATATATATATATATATATATATATATATATATATATATATGAGAAGTGCGTTCTGGCTATTAGGTACGACATATATATATATATATATATATATACATATGCAACAATGATCACAAAAACACTGATCCAAGTATGCAGGATAACCACATATGAATATAATAACCCATAATATTATATTCCCTCCTGCTTAATATAATAAGCAGGAGGGAATATAATAACCCATGGTTTAATAGA
>NC_091178.1:2376437-2408937 GCF_040958095.1 Procambarus clarkii
AGTGACAGTTGAGAAAGAGAGAGCAGAGCTTATTCCCCCGCAAGCACAACTAGGTGAATACACACCCACACGTAAACAAACTCGGACTACCCACGCACACAATACAGCCCACCAAAATTCCCTCCCAGCGCTCAACACATATTACAGAGCAACACGCAAACTCATATCTCTGCTCCCGCAGTGATATATAAAAGAATTACATCCTCAACACGACACAGTGATAAATTGCTGCTCAGCCCTCGTGTCCAGACCATTCACAGCCGTCTTTCACATGCTCCAACAGGCTATTCTTACCTATTAATTAGCCTGACATGACCTGACCCACAGAAACCTAGCCTGACCTAATCTGCCCTACCCAAACCTAACTCCTTAGCATTATCTGACCTGCCCAAACCTAACCTGTTCTAACATGACCTGATTTATCCAGCCCTAAACATATCCTAGTCTTTTCCTAATATCACTGGACCTAATCAAACCTTACCTAACCTAAACTGACTTAACTAAACATGAACTTTACTGAGGGTTTGCACATGAGTATTGTTTTTCTCGAACGACATATATATTTGCGGCGAGGCAGTGGCCGACAGGTACGGACGGAATGGCCTTCTCTGCCAAAGGACAGGAGGATGGCATGCAAGACACAGGGAGGTTAATGACATTATTAAGAGAAGCCTTACCACAGCCGGCTTGTCCAGCAGAGAGAGAACCCCGTTACATAATGTCCCGCCACTCTGTGGGGTCGGTCTGTCGATCGTCCAGACCGGATCGCGGTGAATCCCTAGAAGAATGGTAGACAGTTGATGTGGGACTACACTTGCGTTTCAACTTTTGCCAATGCCTATGTTGACTTCAGTGTTGCACAGGCAGGAGGTGCTGCCAATCACCGGGAAGCAGCCAAGTCAATTAATACAGAGATCTTGATCACCACTACAATTTTGTCCCAATTGTCTCAGAGACACTTGGTGATTGGAGTAAAGGACCGCTAATTTTTTGAAGGAGCTGATAATTAGTTCTAAATTAATCGAAACAACTAGAGCCCTCATAGCAGCCAGTTTTCCCATTCAACGCCTTGGTGTGACGATCCAGAGAGGAAATGCTCACTGCATTCATGGTTCCTGCCCGCCATCTGAGGAGCTGGAGGAACTCTACAACCTGTGACAAGTAGCCTTGTACCCTGTATGTAACCAATGTTGTAACCCTTTTTGTGTAATGAAATGTTAAATAAAAGAAAATGAAACATATACATACATACAAAAAGAATATGGGTGGTAGGAGAAGAATACATATATGATGCCTATATATACATATATAGGCATCTCCTATCTAAACACAAAGATTAATCTAGTGTAATTGGCCTGTTATGTTGGACATTGTCTTCTGTGTTCGATGCCAACACAGAAGACAATGTCCAACATAACAGGCCAATTACACTGGATTAATCTTTGTGTTTAGATAGGAGATGCCTCGTATGGGCCAATAAGCCTTCTGCAGCCCCTATGTTTATCCCTTATGTATCCCCCCATGTTTTCACCTTCATTGTATTATCACCTGACCTAATGCGGGTATAAAATCAACTAGTATTGTAAGATCTGTTCACTTGAGAATGAACCATGGAGGTTCGAAACGTCGTGCAAATTATACAAATAAGTGTAATACACTCTATAGTAAATCACTTCTTTTCTTCACCTTAAAAGTACGAAAATGAGTTTTGGAGAACTCCTATTTCAATTAAGCCCTGATGCTAAGAAAATAGTTAGAGGAATAGAAGCCCTAAACCAGAAAATAATAAATACAGAATATGCGGTCATATTCAATGAAACATGTTTGAAAGAAAACCTGCTGCCAGTATACACCAATATATATATATATATATATATATATATATATATATATATATATATATATATATATATATATATATATATATATATATATATATATATATATATATGCAACAATGATCACAAAAACACTGATCCAAGTATGCAGAATAACCACATATGAAAAATAGAAAATGCTTAACGCGTTTTCGGCTAATTCGCCTTCATCAGAGCAAAGTAGAATGATTCTACTTTGCTCTGATGAAGGCGAATTAGCCGAAAACGCGTTAAGCATTTTCTATTTTTCATATGTGGCATATGTGGTTATTCTGCATATATATATATATATATATATATATATATATATATATATATATATATATATATATATATATATATATATATATATATATATATATATATAACTTTCAAAGATTACAGCGTGTGTTGCTCTTACGTTTAACAGATGGCGCTGTTTTTCAAACAAAGCATGTTTTTATGTTTTTTCCTGTCACAGGTGAGGCATGTATATAGTAGGTATATAAAAACACGCCTCTATTCGAATGCAACTGTGTGTCAAAATTTCAAAGCAATCGGTAAAGAGGTTTCAAAGATTTATCACACATTAAAAACACAGTTTTTAAAAAAAAACGTGTTCTTTTCCCGTCACAGACCTGACAACTATATATAATGTATATAAAACCCGCTCGGATGCGAATGGAACGTTGTGGGAAAATTTCAGACCAATCCGTGAAGAACATTTGGAGATTAACTATTTTGAACAAACGAACATTTCCATTTTTATGTATATAGATACTCGGAGGTATCTGTTTCAACGTCTTCATTTGTGGTGATTGTAACATCCGTATTCATAAATTTAGACACAAATTTGCCTTATCGGAGAAATTTAGTCAGATCTTATTGCAATGAGGCACTGCTCATATTCACTGCCACTGTGAGGATGCTGCTCATATTCACTGTTACTGTGAGGATGCTGCTCATATTCACTGCTACTGTGAGGATGCTGCTCATATTCACTGCCACTGTGAGGATGCTGCTCATATTCACTGCTACTGTGAGGATGCTGCTCATATTCACTGTTACTGTGAGGATGCTGCTCATATTCACTGCCACTGTGAGGATGCTGCTCATATTCACTGCCACACAGGACAGTGAGGATGGTTATCTTGAGGTTATCTTGAGATGATTTCGGGGCTTTTAGTGTCCCCGCGGCCCGGTCCTCGACCAGGCCTCCACCCCCAGGAAGCAGCCCGTGACAGCTGACTAACACCCAGGTACCTAATTTACTGCTAGGTAACAGGGGCATAGGGTGAAAGAAACTCTGCCCATTGTTTCTCGCCGGCGCCTGGGATCGAACCCAGGACCACAGGATCACAAGTCCCGCGTGCTATCCGCTCGGCCGACCGGCTCCCTCTGGTACTCTCTCTCTTTCTTTCTTTCTTTCTCTCTCTCTTTCTTTCTTTCTTTCTCTCTCTCTCTCTCTCTCTCTCTCTCTCTCTCTCTCTCTCTCTCTCTCTCTCTCTCTCTCTCTCTCTCTCTCTCTCTCTCTCTCTCTCTCTCTCTCTCTCTCTCTCTCTCTCTCTCTCTCTCTCTCTCTCTCTCTCTCTCTCTCTCTCTCTCTCTCTCTCTCTCTCTCTCTCTCTCTCTCTCTCTCTCTCTCTCTCTCTCTCTCTCTCTCTCTCTCTCTCTCTCTCTCTCTCTCTCTCTCTCTCTCTCTCTCTCTCTCTCTCCCTCTCCCTCTCCCTCTCCCCCCCCTCTCTCTCTCTCTCTCTCTCTCTCTCTCTCTCTCTCTCTCTCTCTCTCTCTCTCTCTCTCTCTCTCTCTCTCTCTCTCTCTCTCTCTCTCTCTCTCTCTCTCTCTCTCTCTCTCTCTCTCTCTTAAAACACTCGGGGAAAATACCAAACTAAACACTAATGCCATCTGAAGAAGCAGTAATGTTGCGAGCACGTAAGACACGCGGTCCTCCACAAGGAAGGATCAGTGTCAGGGCATCAATGAGTGAGACAACTCCCCGAGTATCAGCTGAGGCTGTGGAACACCCCCCCCCCCTGGGTTCTGCAAGACGGCGTGTTCGGAATGCCTCGAAGAGCATTTAACCCATTCCTGCGCTGAGGCTTTTGGCCAAGCTTCTTCGTGGACAACTGAAGGGAATTCCACAGATTAAACCGTGTGTTAAACCAGTACACGATTTTATAAATTAATTTTTTTTTTTCAGTGTACTTGCGTTCTCAGGCCCGCTAAGATGCCTTGAATAACAACACTGCGGCGGTTAGTGACAGAAGGATTCGCGCTCTTCCCGTTCTCAATTCGCGAAGAGTTTCCTTAGCTTTGTTATGTTAAAGAAATCAAGTGTTACACAGAGGGTAATCGCACTAACGTGATGCATCAATGAGAAAATCCGTAGGAGCCGTGATGTGGGTTCGAACCTGCGTACTGCGTGTCCCCACGCACACGCTCCAGAACGCTTTTTCTACAACACGCTGCGCACTTTTAAATCAAGTGTGGTGGCCACTGATAGTCTGGTGTAGGTGGTGTTCAGCGAGAATCTGTAGAGGTAATGTTCAGAATTCTAAATTATTAACACCCCCACCCCCTTTTACGTACACAAAAAAGAGAAACGAACAACTCGAATTTGCAATCAACCATGGATCTATGGCAATCAACCATGGATCTATGGCAATCAACCATGGATCTATGGCAATCAACCATGGATCTATGGCAATCAACCATGGATCTATGGCAATCAACCATGGATCTATGGCAATCAACCATGGATCTATGACAATCAACCATGGATCTATGGCAATCAACCATGGATCTAGGACAATCAACCATGGATCTATGACAAACAACCATGGATCTATGACAAACATCCATGGATCTATGACAATCAACCATGGATCTATGGCAATCAACCATGGATCTAGGACAATCAACCATGGATCTATGACAAACATCCATGGATCTATGACAATCAACCATGGATCTATGACAAATATCCATGGATCTATGACAAACATCCATGGATCTATGACAAACATCTATGGATCTATGACAAACATCCATGGATCTATGACAAACATCCATGGATCTATGACAAACATCCATGGATCTATGACAAGCATCCATGGATCTATGACAAACATCCATGGATCTATGACAAACATCCATGGATCTATGACAAACATCCATGGATCTATGACAAACATCCATGGATCTATGACAAACATCTATGGATCTATGACAAACATCCATGGATCTATGACAAAGAACCATGGATCTATGACAATCAACCATGGATCTATGACAATCAACCATGGATCTATGACAAAGAACCATGGATCTATGACAAAGAACCATGGATCTATGACAATCAACCATGGATCTATGACAATCAACCATGGATCTATGACAATCAACCATGGATCTATGACAATCAACCATGGATCGAGAACAATCAACCATGGATCTATGACAATCAACCATGGATCGAGAACAATCAACCATGGATCTATGACAATCAACCATGGATCGAGAACAATCAACCATGGATCTATGACAAAGAACCATGGATCTATAACAAAGAACCATGGATCTATGACAATCAACCATGGATCGAGAACAATCAACCATGGATCTAGGACAAAGAAGGTTAGTTCGTAATTTATAAACTGAGAATACCCTCACCGATACTAAAACTATAATATAAAGTATGGAAATGAATAATAAATGACCTTTGGGGGGGCATATATCTGTAGTTGCAGGAGTGCTCGTGTCAAATATTCATTCCATTGCACTAGGATGATGTGTTAAAGCTCAGCAGAGATAACAGCTGTGCAGTAGCAAGAACTGCAACACTGTGTGAACATAATTCTCCCTCCCATGCTAGTTTCAGCCATGTGATGACGAGTCATATGTTTATAATAGTATGCAGATTATTATGATTGTCGCTCTACCGTCCAGCCTAAATTGAGGATAGTCTCGCTTCATGCAGGTCGGCGTTCAATTCCCGACCGTCCAAGTTTTTGGGCAACGTTTCTTCCCGCTGTCCCATCCCTCAACCACTTGTCCTGGACGGTAGAGCGACGGTCTCGCTTCATGTGGGTCGGCGTTCAATCCCCGACCGTCCAAGTGGTTGGGCGACATTCCTTCCCCCCGACCCATCCTAAATCCTTATCCTGACCCCTTCCCCGTGCCATATAGTCGCGATGACTTGGCGCTTTCTCCTGACAGACCTCCCCCCCCCCCTTTCCCATCCCAAATCCTTATCCTGATCCCTTCCCATTGCTATATAATCGTAATAACATGGCGATTTTCCCCGATAATTCCCTTCCTCACCCATACATCATTTACATCTCTAGATGTAGCAATAATTTTTTATCTGACCTTGCACAAATCTATTCTTAACCCTGGGAATTTGCAGTTGTCAGGGACATAGTTAAAATGAGCTATTTGAAACAATTCATGATTATCTGATCCCTCACTTTGTGATCACCTTGCGATAAAATTAAATTGTAGACGAAATGTATAGATTAATTCTCTATCCGCACACACCATCAATTGTTTCGCTTCATTAGTCATTGAAAGTTGAGAGGAGGAGCCTATGATCTGACGCTCAGCTCCAGTAACACAGCTAATGTGTAACCTCACACATATTTAAAATTACCAACACATACACACAGCTGAACATTATGCATTAAACCATCCACTTACAAAACACACGTGCGCGCGCGCACACACACACACACACACACACACACATACACACACACACACACACACACACACACACACACACACACACACACACACACACACACACACACACATATATATATATATATATATATATATATATATATATATATATATATATATCTTAGTATATTTTGGTAGCAGTCTTTCTTGTAAACATATGTTGTTAAATATTACCGAAAAAGTAAGATTAATAATTTTAACACGAATTTTCTCAATATTTCATATGTTTCTTTTCACTGCCGATGGTAATTGAAAGATCAATTCTCCAAAATTCATTTTTATTTTTAGTCTGTCTGACGCGACGCTTGAACGCGTTTCGTAATAACTTATTACATTTTCAAAGACTTTAGTTTACACACACACAACTGTAACCTGAAAACAGAGTTTTACTTAATGCTAACATTGAACAGCTTGTCTTATATACTCGCATTTGGGTGAGGTGATATGTTGCAACAGTTTTGGATGAGGTGAACAAACTTTTGACCAACACAAGACAAAACACGGTGCAATGGGGCAATGGGTGTAAATTGGATATATGAAAGGGAAGTAACTGCAAAGGGCCTATTGGCCCATACTTCCTCTTGATGCTTCTATATTGGTACGAAGTCTTGAAGTGGGTAGAATATAGTTGTGCATTATTTGGCTGTTGATTACTGGTGTTGACATTTTGATGTGTAGTGCCTCGCGGATGTCGAGCCTCCTGCTATCGCTGTATCTATCGACGATTTCTGTGTTTTGGGGGGTGGAAGTTTCTGGGGCTTAAATACGTCAAAAATTCCATCCTTTTTAAGGCTCTGGGTTTAGTGCGTACCAGCTAGCTATATATATATATATATATATATATATATATATATATATATATATATATATATATATATATATATATATATATATATATATATATATATATACCATCAAATGCATAATAAAGCACAAAAAATAAAAAAAGGAAGGGGGTGGTAGGAGAAAAGCACACAGAAACTGTATTGGAGGGGATCTAAACATTCCCTCTAATGCGTTATGCGTGGTTTCCTCCGAGGCTATGGGTCCCCCTTCTTCCAGCTAGAGGTGGTACTCCCTTCCTATATAAATAAAAAAAAAAAATATATATATATATATATATATATATATATATATATATATATATATATATATAAATATATATATATAGTCACAGTAATATATAGTGTCTATATATAAAGTAATATATAGTCACACAAGTAAATGTAAAGTTATGGAAATGGGATCAGGTGATAGGCGACCAAAGGGACAGTACACAATGAAGAGGAACTGCCTACCTGTAACGATTCGAGAAAGAGACCTGGGAGTGGACGTAACACCTAACCTAACTCCTGAGGCACATATAAATAGGATAACGACAGCAGCGTACTCTACACTGGCGAAAGTTAGAACTTCATTCAGAAACCTAAGTGAGAAGGCTTTTAGGGCGCTTTACACTGCCTACGTGAAACCAGTCTTAGAGTATGCCGCACCATCATGGAGTCCCCATCTGAAGAAACACATAAGGAAATTGAAAAAGGTTCAAAAGTTTGCAACGAGGCTTGTCCCAGAGTTATAAGGGATGGGATATGAAGAGCGCCTGAAAGAACTGAACCTTACGACACTAGAAAAAAAGAAGGGAGAGACGGGATATGATAGGAACATATAACATACTCAGGGGAAGTGACAAAGTGGAGATAGATGAAATGTTCACACGTAATAGTAACAGAACGAGGGGACATGGGTGGAAACTGGAAACTCAGATGAGTCACAGAGATGTTAGGAAGTATTCTTTTAGCGTGAGAGTAGTGGAAAAATGGAATGCGTAAGGAACAGGTTGTGGAAGCAAACTCTATTATTAATTTTAAAACTAGATATGATAGGGAAATGGGACAGGAGTCATTGCTGTAAACAACCGATGGCTAGAAAGGCGGGATCCAAGAGTCAATGCTCGATCCTGCAAGCACAAATAGGTGAGTACAAATAAGTGAGTACAGACACACACAGTCACCAAGGTTCACCGCTAAAATATTTAGCAGTAGACAACACACTTACTCCATAATGGAAGCTCTACCTTTAATGGTGTCGAGTTTTGCCATTCCCATGTGCGTTTGTTTGGCGTGTTTTGAGGAGTGGGGGAGGGGGGAGGGGGGTATATGTGGGGGGGGGGAGGGGGAGGGGCGGGGGAGGGGCGGGGGGAGGGGGATGGATAGTTGCCTAGCACGACGCAGTTTGAAGTATGGAGCCTTAGTTCCAGTGGTCTAATACATTTTATATTTTAAGTCTCTGGAGTTCATATGGTTATTACTTCCTGAAGAGCTCGTTAAGTTAAAGAATATCTTACCCTGAGAGATATCTTGAAATGGTTTCGGGGCTTAGCCTCCCCGCGGCCCAGTCCTTAACTAAGCCTTACAGCCAGAAGTGTGTTAAAACTAAATTTAAATCTTATTTAAAGTCATCGTCTAGACTCCGTATAACCTTTGGATAATACTTTTCACAAACTAAAATCACTCTGCCAAATTTAGAATCAGCGAGGAAGGTCAGAGAAGAGTTTTGGCAATCTGAACGCTCCTGAAGATTATTTTCCTCGACAATTCAGACGAGCAGATGCGAGGAGCAAATATACACACAAACACGCTATTGCTCAGGAAATTAAAGGGTAAAATATAAGTGATAATTAGCTATAATGTCTATGACTCGGGTGAAACACACAGCCGAGCCAAAACTCGAGTCAACAGTGGACCATTACAGAAGAATTAAGCGACATTAACGTAAATTTTGTGAATAAAATATTCTTTAACATTTTCCATATTATTAATATTATTGTTTTTATTATTATTTTTGTGCACGTCAGACACGAACAGTACTATTCACTATTCTTATTGAATACCATTGTGTCGCCTCAACCATACATTTATAAGGTTTTGGAATTGTTGAAGTGAGAGTATGTTTGAGTCGCCAATAAAATGAGTCATAATTTTGCGTATGTCGTATGGTAAGGGCATCGAGATTATTGTTATCAGTATTATTATTAATAAAATGATTATTCTTATTATTAAGTATTTATATGTGTTATTAATCTGTATAAAAATACCATTAGCTAATTATTCTCCTGTCCTACTTCAGAGCTTCTCGGGAAGAACTTAAGTAGTATTAAGTACTTAAGTACTTAAGAACTTAAGTACTTAAGAACTTAAGTACTGTATTCCTAGAACAAATAAAATAAATATTCCATGCGACCTCGTAACGAGTTCTAAGACAATCGTAGACTCTTATTACGCACCAGCGTTGTACTCACCTAGTTATGCTTGCGGGGGTTGAGCTTCGGCTCTTTGGTCCCACCTCTCAACTGTCAATCTACTGGTGTACAGGTTCCTGAGCCTACTGGGCTCTATCATATATACATTTGATACTGTGTATGGACTCTGCCTCCACCACATTACTGTCTAATACATTCCATTTATTTTGTGAATGAATGCTGATCCACCATGCGAATCATATGGTGGTTCGCATGGCGGATCTATAAAATTAATAGAACAAATAAATCTATAAAATGGTGGATCTATAACATTAATAGAACAAATGCCACATGGTGGCCTTCTATAAAATTAATAGAACAAAACGTGAACACTGTTGGCTTTATTTTTACAAAATAGTAAATGTTTGATCGTTCGAGCAAATAGTTGTTATAAGCATTATCATTATAGGCTGATGGGTTGAAATATAACGAGTAAAGTTGTTTAGCTGGTGAGAATGTTGAGGATCTTGAGGGACTCAAACTTGGCTGTTTTCTGTCGGTATTTTTAATTTTGCATCGTCGTTGTCATTATTGCTTTCGTTATTCGAAGTGCGCTCGTGTATACTACAGTGGCGTGGGTGCTTCTCTTCTTATTTCTTATGTCATTTATATTATTTTTAAATGGTTCAATATTACGATACTATTTTTATTCACATTGGGTATAGTGGTGTTAAACTTTGCTGTGTTGGTGTATGGGAGTGTTAACCTTGCTGTGTTGGTGTATGGGAGTGTTAACCTTGCTGTGTTGGTGTATGGAGGTGTTAACCTTGCTGTGTTGGTGTATGGAGGTGTTAACCTTGCTGTGTTGGTGTGTGGAGGTGTTAACCTTGCTGTGTTGGTGTATGGGGGTGTTAACCTTGCTGTGTTGGTGTGTGGAGGTGCTAACCTTGCTGTGTTGGTGTATGGGAGTGTTAACCCTTGCTGTGTTGGTGTATGGGAGTGTTAACCCTTGCTGTGTTGGTGTATGGAGGTGTTAACCTTGCTGTGTTGGTGTATGGCGGTGTTAACCTTGCTGTGTTGGTGTTTGGCGGTGTTAACCTTGCTGTGTTGGTGTATGGAGGTGTTAACCTTGCTGTGTTGGTGTATGGAGGTGTTAACCTTGCTGTGTTGGTGTATGGGAGTGTTAACCCTTGCTGTGTTGGTGTATGGGAGTGTTAACCTTGCTGTGTTGGTGTATGGAGGTGTTAACCTTGCTGTGTTGGTGTATGGGAGTGTTAACCCTTGCTGTGTTGGTGTATGGGAGTGTTAACCTTGCTGTGTTGGTGTATGGAGGTGTTAACCTTGCTGTGTTGGTGTATGGGAGTGTTAACCCTTGCTGTGTTGGTGTATGGGAGTGTTAACCCTTGCTGTGTTGGTGTATGGGGGTGTTAACCTTGCTGTGTTGGTGATGTTGGTAATGAACGTTTAGCTCTTGGTCTTGGGTTTGCATAGAACAAATGTGCTCACTCTGGGGTCTTGGTGTGGGCTGTGTTGGAATGATGTGCTCACTCTAAGGTCTTAGTGTAGGCTGTGTTGGAGTGATGTGCTCACTCTAAGGTCTTAGTGTGGGCTGTGTTGGAGTGATGTGCTCACTCTGGGGTCTTGGTGTGGGCTGTGTTGGAATGATGTGCTCACTCTAAGGTCTTAGTGTGGGCTATGTTGGAGTGATGTGCTCACTCTGGGGTCTTAGTGTGGGCTGTGTTGGAGTGATGTGCTCACTCTGGGGTCTTAGTGTGGGCTGTGTTGGAGTGATGTGCTCACTCTAAGGTCTTAGTGTGGGCTGTGTTGGAGTGATGTGCTGGCTCAAATAATTGTAAACTCTGGCTGGTGATTTTTCCCCTTTAGATAAAATTGAACTTTTCTGCTTATGTTGCAAAACTTACTACGTTTATTTCACAGTTTTTTTTTCTTTGTCTGTAGAGAACTGTAAATGTTATTCTTGCGGACGAAATGGATGTTTTTCTCCGAGGGGAAAACTGGCCCAAATAAACAATGGCCTGTATAAAAATTGGCCCGTTTCTGTCCTAGGGAGAAGTAGTGAGTGAGAGAGTTTTCCTGGAAACAAACTTTCGACTATGTACCTCAGTCTCCCTCGCTCCGTGAAATGTTTATTGGGTAATGGTTTCTTTAAACTGTAGCTTCGTGTGTGTTGCATTGTTGGTGTGTGTGTGTGTGTGTTTTTGTGTGCGTTGGCGTGTGCTGGTGTGTTTGTTGTTTTATTCGTGTGTATGTGTTGCTTTGTTGGTGTGTGTTGCTTCGTTCGTGTGTATTGGTGTGTGTGTGTGTTTGTGTGTATCGGTGTATCTGAATGTTTTTGTATTCGTGTGTGTTGCCATGTTCGTGTGTATGTTGGTGTGTTTGCGTGTTGGCGTGTTTGTGTGTGTTGGTGTGTTTGTGTGTGTTTGTGTGTGTGTGTTGGTGTGTTTGTGTGTGTGTTGATGTGTTTGTGTTGTTTAATTCGTATGTGTTGGTGGGATTGTGGTTGCTCCTGTTCGTGAACTTGACGAATTGGGTGTGTAAATAAGGAATTATGTAAGTATTATATTTTAATGAAATTAGTGTGTGTGTGTGTGTGTGTGTGTGTGTGTGTGTGTGTGTGTGTGTGTGTGTGTGTGTGTGTGTGTGTGTGTGTGTGTGTGTGTGTGTGTGTGTGTGTGTGTGTGTGAAAATAATTTGAGTATATTGAGATAGCTATAAAAATACCCCTGTGCTATATCAATATCAATAAAGAAAAGAATCCAGAAATATGAATGAAAGACAACGTCCTCCCACATTTGGCGGCTACACCAAGACTGTGCTACTTACCGAGACAGAAAAGAAAACGGAAGTTAAAAAAAAACAGGGAAGTAACCGAGTGTAAACACTTATTATTATTATTCAGGAAAATCACTGCACTGAAAATTAAAGCACGAGAGCTTCATGCATTTTTCATTCTGGAATATGGCTCGGGACACACACTTAGATGATCGGTGACATAATGATAAATTTAGGTGACTGAAATGTTGATGTTGAAGAAAAACAGAGACTGGATTTTGCATTGCTAAGGGAACTGTGAACCGGGCCGCGGGGACCATGAACCCCGGAACCACCACAAGGTAGCTCCCCCCTTCTCTCTCTCTATCTCTGTCTGTTTGTCTGTCTGTCTGTCTGTCTGTCTCTCTCTCTCTCTCTCTCTCTCTCTCTCTCTCTCTCTCTCTCTCTCTCTCTCTCTCTCTCTCTCTCTCTCTCTCTCTCTCTCTCTCTCTCTCTCTCTCTCAAGACATCACTCTCACTATTCACCATCACAATCGTTGTCATAACAATCATCATGATTCATCATTTTAATTACCACACCAGACGCCTTGACTCCGGTTATGACCTGACACCACTTGAGGGGGACTGTGCCATGCCAAGTGGATTAGTTACAGAGTGCTGGTCCCTCACCCCTGTGGAGAGTGACGCTCTTCATTACATAAAAACACAGGTCGTCCCACGCTGAGCTTAATGGGTACGTATTTAGCTTGTATCCTGGCAGCTTGCCGGGCCCAGAGGACCATCTTCATCCACTGAGACGTGAAGTGTTTGAGTCCGTGGCTCTGGCACGCGTGTCTTTGTGTGTGTGGGGGGGAGGGGGTACCTGCGTGAGCAAATCCACAAGGTCCGTGACGAGGATTCGAACCTGCGTCCGGGAGCATCACAGACACTGCCTTAATCAACTGAGCTGCGACAGGGTAAAAGAAGGTGCCATATACTCACCTGCGTGAGTATATGGCACCTTCATAGGAGCCACACACTAGCTAAGCCATCACTCCTGAAAGTTTGAAATGTCTTGACACTCCTGAAGAGTGAAAATTTCAGCAATAACAATAGAATATAAATTCATTGTTATAAACTATATAAAAAAATCCAACAATAGCGAGCAAACAAAATTTAGTATAAATTACAACACCTGTCTTTATTAAAGCATTAATCGCCTATATTAGAGCAAAATTTTCCTGTTAACTTGTAAAGTAAATCAACCAATCAGTCAATGTTCACATTCCTCCTCTTCGATTTCAAATCAAATTTTCTTTAAAAAAAATGTAAAACAATTCAGCTAAGCAATATGTAAGAATTGCAACTAAGAATACATTACATAATTTTTTTTATAATCTACATAGCTTTCGATTTATTTTATGAGTTAAAATAAGGCTTCATTGTTTACAGTAAATCATCGTCACTGAACTAAAATGGTGACTACAGACAAGGCGCCAGATTCACGAAAGCACTTACGCAAACACTTACGAACCTGTACATCTTTTCTCAATCTTTGGCGGCTTTGTTTCCAATTATTAAACAGTTAATGAGCTCCGAAGCACCAGGAGGCTGTTTATAACAATAACAACAGTTGATTGGCAAGTTTTCACGCTTGTAAACTGTTTAATAAATGTAACCAAAGCCGTCAAAGATTGAGGAAAGATGGACACGTTCGTAAGTACTTGCGTAAGTGCTTTCGTGAATCTGCCCCAAGGCACTTAATGTGTTGAAACGTGTGATATATTATGGATTACTTTCACACAAAACAAAAAATGAAATACACTCTAAGCTGTAAAATTAAAATCATTGATGCAGGCGATGAGTCACAATAACGTGGCTGAAGTATGTTGACCAGACCACACATTAGAAAGTGAAGGGACGACGACGTTTCGGTCCGTCCTGGACCATTCTCAAATCTATGAACGACGACGAAACAACGTCGTCCCTTCACTTTCTAATATGTGGTCAGGTCAAAATTCATTGATATTTATACTGTAAAGACATATTCTATGCACTGAAAATGTACACTTAATATGTTGCTTAATAAAATGAATGGAATACTGCATAATTCCTGCTTCACTAGAATAGCTGTACTTGCTGTTTGATGAGAATTGAGTATTGACAAGCTTCACACAAGCTCTCTAATTGTTAAAGGTTTACACTCTCGATACAATCTGGCTGCTGTATCCTAATCAAACTATATTCGCGATTGTTAGTTGGTTTTTACAGGTGTCACGGATGAATATACATTAGTGACATGACGTGCCCTTTCCGCGCTTATTTCACTCCCGACTTTTGTATCATCGGCATATTTGCAAATATTGCTGCTCAAACCTGAATCTAAATCATGTGTGTGTGTGTATATATATATATATATATATATATATATATATATATATATATATATATATATATATATATATATATATATATATATATATATATATATATATATATATATATATATATATATACATATATATATATATATATATATCCATGCCCTAAATCCAACTAAATATAGCACCCCCGATACCATGAGCCTCTATCTTTTTAATCAGTCTTTTATGTGGAACTGTATCAAAAGCTTTGATAATGTCATGGTACACATCATTACAATCGTTACCAGTATCAACTGCCTCAACTATGCTGGAGTAAAATGATAGCAAATGTGTTAAACATGAACGGCCATTTGTAAAACCATGTTGTGAATCATTTATTAAATTATATTTTTCAAGATGAAGACGAATGGTATTTGCAGTTATAGATTCCCGTAACTTTCCCACAATTGACGTTAAGCTAATTGGCGGATAGTTTGATGCAAGTGATCTATTTCCTTTCTTAAAAATTGGTACAACATTAGCAACCTTCCACGACTCTGGCACTCTGCCTGACATTAATGATTTATTAAATATGGTAGACAGTGGCTCACGTAGTTCCTCTTTGCATTCTTTCAGCACCCTGGCAAACACTTCGTCCGGCCCTGGGGATTTGTTTGGTTTGAGTTCCACTATTTGTTTAATAACATCATCCCTGGTAACTGCTAAACTAGTCAACCTGTCCTCGTCCCCACGAGGAGAGTGTGTGCTCTGAATTAAATGGAATGAATTTTTAAATTAACACTTCATTTCCCTTCATTTCAATCATTCTTCATTTTCTACTATTTTCTACCGCTACCATTTTCTAGTACGACAATTTTTGACCTTAGGTAGAGTATACGTCAAAATACGACGTTGTGTTAAGAGAACGAGTTGGAGTGATTAACAATTGAACAAAAATGTCCCCGCCAAAACAAGATCAAAAGGTTAATTAACGCTAATAGTTATTGTAGCGTTAATTATCACTTACAGAATTTATTTGATAAAAACAAGCGATCAAAAGGCTCAGCGATTCGTCACCTCAAGCGCCAACTCGCGTCACGACCGGCAGTGACCTGCAATTGCCGGACAGTGCCAAGAAATGCTTGGCACTGTCCGGGTTAGCTTGAATGTAGTAGTCGGGTCATGGTTTACTATCCTCCCTGGTCTCGCTTCATGCAGGTCGGCGTTTAATCCCCGACCGTCCACAAGTGGTTGGGGGGTTCTCTTCTCACAAGTTCTCTACCCTCTCCTCAGCCGGTTTCTCAGTGTTACCTCTCTCCAAACTCTCCCCTCCCGCCCTCTCCCCTCCCTCAATCCCTCCTCCCTCCCCTCCCCCTCCGTCCCCCCTCCCTCCTCCCTCCATCAACAAAACCTGCCATCAGAGAGCACAGCTGCCGGAAGTTGACGCTGCTTGGGGCCTTCTTGGCTATTAGTTTGTCTTACGAGTAATTAACAGTGACGATTATTACGTGCGCGTGTGTGTGCGTGCGCGTGTGTGTGCGTGCGCGTGTGCGTGTACTCACCTAGTTATGTGTCAGTCTCTATCTATCTCTCTGTCTCTCTCTGTCTCTCTCTCTCACTCTCTCTCTCTCTCTCTCTCTCTCTCTCTCTCTCTCTCTCTCTCTCTCTCTCTCTCTCTCTCTCTCTCTCTCTCTCTCTCTCTCTCTCTCTCTCTCTCTCTCTCTCTCTCTCTCTCTCTCTCTCTCTCTCTCTCTCTCTCTCTGTCTGTCTCTCTCTCTCTCTCTCTCTCTCTCTCTCTCTCTCTCTCTCTCTCTCTCTCTCTCTCTCTCTCTCTCTCTCTCTCTCTCTCTCTCTCTCTCTCTCTCTCTCTCTCTCTCTCTCTCTGTCTCTCTCTCTCTCTCTCTCTCTCTCTCTCTCTCTCTCTCTCTCTCTCTCTCTCTCTCTCTCTCTCTCTCTCTCTCTCTCTCTCTCTCTCTCTCTCTCTCTCTCTGTCTCTCTCTCTCTCTGACAATCTCTGACAGACTCTGACAATCGAAATCTTAGTCAAATCTGGCCATAAAGGTGCGGGTGGAGGTGGCTTCCACAACTTCTTCTTTCAGTACATTCTATTTGTTAACCAACCGAACAGACTGCGAGCATTTCCTTGCATTTCTTGGACTCATTTGTTTCTCAAGGTTCCGCATTTCTCCTCTCGTTCTTCCGTCATAATTTTAATAGGCGGTCCTTGTCAACATTGAGAATTCTTCTTAGTATCTTGTATGTTGCGATCATATCTCCTCTGTTTTGCTCTTCTCCATTGTATTTGCTGAATAACGTCGGCTATAATGCAGTTATAAGTAATGGGAGTATCTTATGTACCAGTACTCACCTAATTGTGCTTGCGGGGGTTGAGCTTTGGCTCTTTGGTCCCGCCTCTCAACTGTCAATCAACTGATGGCGTAACAGAGACCAGTGTAACGGAGACGAATATTGTACGTTGTTTTTTGCTTACATAACCGGGTATAGCTTACTTACCGGGAGTATAGCTTACTAACCGGGGGTGTACCTTACTTAACGGATGTATAGCTTAATTTAACAGAGGAATAGGTAACTTAACGAAGGCATATTCAGTAATGTTGTACTCCAGCCGGGTGATGCAGAGACCGACTGCGTGTACTCGTGGACTGAAGCCAGGCTCAAGGAGAGGCAAGTTACAGTGGCGCTGTCGATTCGTGTCTTGGGCCGGAATACCTCTAACCTGTTTACTCATTGGCAGCCTGTGTGACGGGGGTGAGTCAGTGAACAGTGCCACTGGTAGTCTGTGTGACGGGGGTGAGTCAAGGAACAGTGCCACTGGCAGCCTGTGTGACGGGGTGAGTCAGTGAACAGTGCCACTGGCAGGTGGTGTGACGGGGGTGAGTCAGTGAACAGTGCCACTGGCAGGTGGTGTGACGGGGTGAGTCAAGGAACAGTGCCACTGGCAGCCTGTGTGACGGGGTGAGTCAGTGAACAGTGCCATTGGCAGGTGGTGTGACGGGGTGAGTCAAGGAACAGTGCCACTGGCAGCCTGTGTGACGGGGTGAGTTTAGTCAACCAGCCTGAGTCAGAGCACTTTACAAGCTCGTTTACTAAGCAGATCTCCTTTGACAAACACATAAAATCAGACAACAATTCATGCAAGAAAAAAAGATAGAGGAGGGTTACAGATAGCCAAATATAATAAGAAATAAAAGGAGTCATACGGAATATTACAAAAGAAGACAAAATAAAAATATCGGGATGAAAACAAAATAAATGTCTTCACATAAACAAAAATCCCGATCGACGTAGCTTGGAGTGTTGCAAGAGCCGTCTGGTCTGGCAACACTGAGGGAGAGAGAGAGACTTTTTACTGTGCCACGTGTCTGGTGAGGAATGTTGGCACCGGTGCCGTGGTGGCTCTGAGGGGGGCCAGCTGTGTTACCCGGCACCATGCGAGAGGGCGCCATAACGGTGCCAGAGATTGCATCAGGAAGCTGGCATCGCTGCTGGGAGAACTGTCATGCGCCTTAAGTCATAAACTCCTCGTGTTTGACGCCAGGGGATCTGTACTCGCCTAACTGTGCTTGCGGGGGTTGAACTTCGGCTCTTTGATCCCGTCTCTCAACTGTCAATCGGCTTGATTGTTGCCGGCGGAGGAAGCTAGTTTATTGTGCACTCCATACTCATCCTGTGAGCGGTAGCGCAAAAAGCATTACAGAGGGCACAAAAGGTCTTTATCAGACCTCATTTTAAATTATTACATAAACAATTTCATCTATCCTTCACACCTTATAGTTACAATGTCAGCTAGTTACAGAGAAAGTGCTATTTCAAGAGCTATACATTTACAGTAAGTCATTATACATTAATGGTAGGTCTTATCGCTAATACATAATAGTTTGGCCAATGGGGATATTACAGAGTCATAGGGGAGCTTCTGATTATTATTAGTCCTCACAATACACTACTTGTTTCTTAATCTCATATGTCGTTTATCTCCATCAGTTGTTGTACAGGATCCTGGGTCTAGTGGGGCTCCTTCACATCTTCGTTTGAAATGGTTTTTCAGAGTCTGCCTTCAACACATCACTTCCTAATACATTCCAATTGTTAACTACTCTGACACTGATAAAATTCTCTCGGTGGCTCATTCGAGTACTATGTTTGCACCTCTGTCATCTTCTTTGTGTTCCACCCATGCTAAATAGTTTGTCTTTATCTGTCAGTTCCACTGAGAATTTTATGGGTGGTAATCATGTCTCCCCTGCCACCTCTGCCTTCTGTGTGTGCTCACCTAGTTGTACTTACCTAGGTGTGTTTACGGGGGGTTGAGCTCTGGCTCTTTGGTCCCGCCTCTCAACTGTCAGTCAACTGGTGTACAGGTTCCTGAGCCAGCTGGGCTCTATCATATTTACACTTGAAACTGTGTATGGCGTCAGCCTCCACAACATCACTTCCTAGTGCATTCCATTTGTCTACTACTCTGACACTGAAACAATTCTTTCTAATGTCTCTATGGCTCGTTTGGGCACTCAATTTCCACCAATGTCCCCAAGTGCGTGTGTTCCTAGTGTTAAATAGTCTGTCTTTGTCTACCCTATCAATTCCTCTGACAATCTTATATGTGGTGAACATGTCCCCTCTAGCTCTCCTGTCTCCCAGTGACGTGAGGTTTAATTCCCGTAATCTCTCCTCGTAGCTCATGCCTCTCAGTTCAGGTACTAGTCTGGTGGCAAAGGTACTAGTCTGTGCATGTGTGTGTGTGTACGTGTGTGTTTAATAATAGAATAAGAGGAGGATAAGAAAATGAAAATGGGGTTAGGCTTAAGTCAGGTCACGTTTGTTAGAAAAGTTGTAACACATGAGTATGTAGTGTGCAAGAGAAGGGTCAACAGCAACAAAGCCAGCACTAAGGTTCATGTTAGGTAAGTTGTGCATCAGAGCCGACTCAACAAGACGGTGTCTGTGACGAGTCATATCCTCAGCCACGTTATTGCGACTCATCATCTGCACAAAGATATTGATTGTTAGAATAGTGAAGATTGAACGCAACGGGTACAATAAGGCTAGTAGGTTATCTTGAGGTTATCTTGAGATGATTTCGGGGCTTTAGTGTCCCCGCGGTCCGGTCCTCGACCAGGCCTCCACCCCCAGGAAGCAGCCCGTGACAGCTGACTAACACCCAGGTACCTATTTTACTGCTAGGTAACAGGGGCATAGGGTGAAAGAAACTCTGCCCATTGTTTCTCGCCGGCGCCTGGGATCGAACCCAGGACCACAGGATCACAAATCCAGCGTGCTGTCCGCTCGGCCGACCGGCTCCCTATGCATTTTATGCCCAGGTGAAGCATAAAGTGCTAGACCTCACTTCCCACGAGGATAGAGATAATCTAAGCTATTCTATCCTTTTGAGATGTATTTTATTACCTCAGTAAACTTACTTGAACTTGACCTCGCTTTCCCGTAGTCATTGATAGGTAAGTACATACAAACACACGCGGCAGAGTGGACAGCGCTCAAGGGTCGTAGACCGAATGGGCCCGGTTCGATTCCCTGCAGAGGCGAAACAATTGGGCAGAGTTTCTTTTACGCTGATGGACGTCTGTTCACCTAGCAGTAAATAGGTACCTGGGAGTTAAACCACTACTAAAGGCTGCTTCCTGGGGATCTGTGTGTGTGTATACGTGTGTTAGAGATAAATATATGTAGTAGACATAATAAAGGAAAAATTGATTGGGTAGAAAGCCGGGGTTCATGAGCTAAACAGCTCGATTCTGCAGACATAAACAGTAAATACATGCACATCCACAAACAAACACACACAAATACACATAAAAACACACAGTAAAGGTTTGTTTAGGTGATTTAGGTGAGGTCTCTCCTTAACGAAGAAAATAGTTCGGGCAGCACCCAGCCGCTTCTTCTGTTCGTGACTCTTAGTAATGTACACAATATTTAACACTTTTTTAATACACCAGAGCACGCTTGTCGAACTGATAGTGGTGCCTGGAGCCTCTCTAAGTGGTGCCTGGAGCCTGTCTAAGTGGTGCCTGGAGCCTGTCTAAGTGGTGCCTGGAGCCTGTCTAAGTGGTGCCTGGAGCCTGTCTAAGTGGTGCCTGGAGCCTGTCTAAGTGGTGCCTGGAGCCTGTCTAAGTGGTGCCTGGAGCCTGTCTAAGTGGTGCCTGGAGCCTGTCTAAGTGGTGCCTGGAGCCTGTCTAAGTGGTGCATGGAGCCTGTCTAAGTGGTGCCTGGAGCCTGTCTAAGTGGTGCCTGGAGCCTGTCTAAGTGGTGCATGGAGCCTCTCCAAGTGGTGCCTGGAGCCTCTCCAAGTGGTGCATGGAGCTCCCTCTATTAACCTATAATGTGAGAAATATACTTCATGGCAATTTGTTCTAACAAAAATCGACGATTTTTTAAGGACATTTTGATTCTAAGTTCATTTTCCACAACTTTGATTTTGACAAAAAAAAAAGAATTGGGTCCGCCCACTGATGAGAACAAATTAAAATGATGATTGTATAGTGTTGAAATAATTAACAAGTTAATACTCAAGTGAAACTGCTATTGAGGGATTTAAGCAAATTGGGTTTAAAAATTAGCTGTGAGCTACCAAATTAGTTATAAACTATTTCCTGTTGGCGTGATATTCCTGTCATGTTCATTCATAATGGAAGATGGTTCTGTAGTTAAGAGTGAAATTGTAAAAATGTTTTGAACTTTTAGGCATTCATCCTAAACACAGTACACACTCATCCTGGTACACAGGCCAGGATGAGTGTGGTGAAGGTGTACACAAGCTAGGATGAGTGTGGTGGAGGTGTACACAAGCCAGGATGAGTGTGGTGTAGGTGTACACAAGCTAGGATGAGTGTGGTGAAGGTGTACACAAGCTAGGATGAGTGTGGTGTAGGTGTACACAAGCTAGGATGAGTGTGGTGTAGGTGTACACAAGCTAGGATGAGTGTGGTGTAGGTGTACACAAGCTAGGATGAGTGTGGTGTAGGTGTACACAAGCCAGGATGAGTGTGGTGTAGGTGTACACAAGCCAGGATGAGTGTGGTGGTGGTGTACACAGGCCAGGATGAGTGTGGTGTAGGTGTACACAAGCCAGGATGAGTGTGGTGTAGGTGTACACAAGCCAGGATGAGTGTGGTGTAGGTGTACACAAGCTAGGATGAGTGTGGTGTAGGTGTACACAAGCCAGGATGAGTGTGGTGTAGGTGTACACAAGCCAGGATGAGTGTGGTGGAGGTGTACACAAGCCAGGATGAGTGTGGTGGAGGTGTACACAAGCCAGGATGAGTGTGGTGTATGTGTACACAAGCTAGGATGAGTGTGGTGTAGGTGTACACAAGCTAGGATGAGTGTGGTGTAGGTGTACACAAGCCAGGATGAGTGTGGTGTAGGTGTACACAAGCCAGGATGAGTGTGGTGGTGGTGTACACAAGCCAGGATGAGTGTGGTGGTGGTGTACACAGGCCAGGATGAGTGTGGTGTAGGTGTACACAAGCCAGGATGAGTGTGGTGTAGGTGTACACAAGCCAGGATGAGTGTGGTGTAGGTGTACACAAGCTAGGATGAGTGTGGTGTATGTGTACACAAGCCAGGATGAGTGTGGTGGTGGTGTACACAAGCCAGGATGAGTGTGGTGGTGGTGTACACAAGCCAGGATGAGTGTGGTGTAGGTGTACACAAGCCAGGATGAGTGTGGTGTAGGTGTACACAAGCCAGGATGAGTGTGGTGGTGGTGTACACAAGCCAGGATGAGTGTGGTGGTGGTGTACACGAGCCAGACACAGGACACACATCTCTGCACTAAAACAAACCCTGGATGCTTTCATTTCCATCCTCATCCTAGATTCAATGAATACTTAAAATAGCGTTGCAAATTTCAGCAAATCCACACAGCGAATAAATTATTTTAATCCTCTCGTTATTTCTGGAATCTAGATTGTCTTTTGTTTAGCATGATTGTGTGTACTTACCTATTTCAGTTAGTTATTGGGCCCCACCTTTTCAGAATTTTTATTTTTGTTTAGAATGACTTTAAACATTCATATTTGATTTAATTTACTTTTCAACCTATTAATTAATTTATTTTCTATTTTTTCCCCCAATCCAACCACTTAGGTTTGACAGTAGAGCGACGGTCTCGCTTCATGCAGGTCGGTGTTCAATCCCCGACCGTCCATGTGGTTGGGCACCATTCCCCCCCCCCCCAAATCCTGATCCTGATCCCTTCCAAGCGCTATATAGTCGTAATGCCTTGGAGCTTTATCTTAATAGTTCCCTTCCCATCTACTATATTATTTTTTTAATTTGTAATATTAATAATTAATTTTCCCAATTACATGTCCCCCTGGAATCGTATTAGCTAATATGAATGATTAATATTTCATGGGTTTCTACTCTGATAATCCCCTTGAGATTGTACTATATATATCATGCCTAATGGGGGGGGTATCTTTGACAAGCCACCGGCTTCCTGTCCTCATCGAGGCCACTAGTGTTATGGTGGCCCTCAGGTGAATGAAGTAAATCAGGTCCATAATATATAATATGTAAATAGTAGGTATTTGTGCCTGTGTGTTCAGCAGCATACGACAAAGCTTGTGATTTCGTGCCTCCTATTATACATTTTGAACGAGATAATACAACCTTTACAATCTATTTAGCCTGAGAGTCCACACAGCCGGTTCCAGCCGGGTAAATTATAGGTAAAGCTTTGCTCACCAAGCTCCAACTTTTGTTTAAACGTGGCAATAAATTTTTATGAAGCATTTTTAACTTTTTTCAATGGATATTTATTAGAGGTTCGGTGTATTTATCTCGTGCAACAAGGAAAATATTCGCTTAACACGAAAGTGTAAATTAAGCGTCTAAGCACTTAACTGCCTGAGGACTTAACTACTTGGATACTTAAGCACTTGTGCACTTTAACGGTAAATAAACAGTAGAGATGGAGACCGTCCATACACCGGCATAGAGCCACGGCATGTGGCCGATCAATGAGAGTAATTAAGTAACCCTGACCATAATAAGTGGTGAGGAAGAAAGTACAGGTAAAATACAGAATTTTGATTGGCTGAAACTGGAAATTCATGAAAAATACGAATGTAAATATTGTGTGAAAAATGCTAATTAGACTTCCCTGGAAGAGGTTATCTTGAGATGATTTCGGGGCTTTTAGTGTCCCCGCGGCCCGGTCCTCGACCAGGCCTCCACCCCCAGGAAGCAGCCCGTGACAGCTGACTAACTCCCAGGTACCTATTTACTGCTAGGTAACAGGGGCATTTAGGGTGAAAGAAACTTTGCCCATTTTGTTTCTGCCTCGTGCGGGAATCGAACCCGCGCCACAGAATTACGAGTCCTGCGCGCTATCCACCAGGCTACGAGGCCCCCCTCGAAATTGTGAATCAGCGCAGAAACTGGAATACAAGAGCGCTGAGAGTATAGATAAACCTATACGCTGAAATGAATCAATTAAATGGAGGAAAAGAAATTAAGGAAATTGTGAAATTTAGGCACAACGCCAGATGCCGGTTCTACGAATCAATCATTCAACGGTAGTAATGGAAATTGCGTCGCCAGAGAGATTGGAAAAGTGGCACAGTGCCAGGTGATTGACAGTGGGTTGTGACTGTACCTTTGTATGTAAGTTGAGTGACCGTAGCGAGTGTTGATGCTGTAGAGGCACTGCTCTACTGACTGTAATGGCTAGAGTATTAAGTATTCATTTACTGGTTAATGATGAATAAGGTGTGTTCCGATAGTGAAAATCGACAGTACTGAGTTATTCATTAATGATGAATATGATGGGTCATGTGGGATAGTTTCTGTAGTGTTGACCACCTCATCAGAAGTATCATGGCTATTCGCCTTCCTTTTGAATAACCTCTTCTACCTAACCATTAGAACATCTGTTTTTAAGAAAGACCAAAATAATCTCGTTTCATTAAAAAAAAAACTATTTTCTTCGCAGATAATTACGGGTTTATATCTATTTCATTTTTCTTTTAGTAAATGTTATTAAAACACAACCCTTTGTTCAATCCTCATAGATTTTTATTTTTACAGCTGAGACTAATGTGTTAATCTCTTATTATACTTATCTTTTGGGATTTCCTTGAGGTTTGGGGTGCTAATTCGTCTTTGATTATCTACAAATAGATTATGTTGGCCTTGAAATGTACACATACACACAACTCAGAAACTCTACCGTGTTGTTGATGTGAGATTAACGAATAAAAACAATCCCCCACAGCCGAGCAATCCGTCCTCAGGCCAACCACAACAGCCCACTCATCACTTTTATTTTATTGCGTGAACAAAAATCAAATTTTGTCGAATATATAGTAACAATAATGGATATTATAATTGTATAGTTAGGCCTAGGTTAATTTAGGTTAGGCTAGGATAGGCTAAATTAGGTTTGGTTAGGTGAGGTTAGTTTAAGTTTTTGAAAGTGTGTAATTATTTGTTTTTGCAGTACGTGGTTGAAGCGTACGGAGATGCGTACACAATGAGGTAGCGAAACTGACCAGGAAAAGTTCGAACCTACTTATGTATAAAAGGTTTTTCATTCATATACTTATTCATATACTCGTTAAAATGCTCGTTATCCGACAGCCGGATTAACGAGCATTTTTACAGTGTTTTGAGGATGGGCTGCACATAAGCGTCTCGTGGTGGAGTGGCCATGTTCTCGACTCATAACTGAACATCCCGTGTTCGATTCCCGGGTGGGAAAGAAATGGTTGGGCCCGTTTCCTTTCACCTAATGCTTATATTCACCTAGCAGTAAATAGGTACCCGATAGATAGGCAACTGTTGTGGGGTTGCATCCTGGGGGAAAAATTGTTTGTAATTTAATCGTTCGACCTTGAAGGGACCCCGATATAAGCAGTTTACCTTAGGCTTACCTTAAAATTACCTTAATTTTACCTTAAAATTAGGCAGTTTACCTGCCTAAAACCAAATTAACTAATTCACGCAAATCATGACTCGCAGTATAAGTAGCCAGTATTAATTCCGTATTAAAATAAATACTTTGTATTTAAGTTTAATTGAATGTGATTGATTTCCTAATTTATTATTTGATTTATTTGTTTTCCTTTATTTATTATGATTTTAAAATAAATAAATCTCCAGGCAAAAATGTTTGTCCTGGTCTGTAACAAAAGAGTAAAACAGGAAAATGGTTCAAAATGCACTGGGAAGAACGAGCCACTGAGAACGTTTGCTCAGGAAGGGAAGGGCCATCCACTGGAAACGTTCCATGTATTGAGGAACAATGCGCTGAGGAAAATGTTTGATTGGCAAGATAGACACAAACTTTTCCTTGTGAATGTTTGTCGAGAGAAACCCAGACGGATGGACAGCTCGGAGCCTTCTTGGGTGATATGCAGAGTAGAGAGAGATCGACTTGAGACATTCTCACAATCGACTTGAGAATGGTCCAGGACGGACCGAAACGTCGTCGTCCCTTCAACTTCTAGTGTGTGGTCTGGTCAACAGAGAGAGAGATCAGAGAGAGATTTGAAATTTACAGAAATTGAAATGTTATATTTATCATATAACATATGTCTGTTGTTTCTTCAAGAAACAACAGACATACTCGTGCTAACATCTAACCATGATGCAGGAACTATGTATGCACCTCTGGGTCCTCTGACAAACTTTATTACACATATGTATAAATTGAATTATTCATATGTATAAGTTGAAGACCTAAAATATAGCGATTACTCTTATCACTCAACACCTGCAAATCATTACTAAATAATGAAACGGCTGGTCTTGCATTAAACAGTTATTAAAGCATTAATAATACAGGACTGCGATGACTAAAGGGACAAGCTGACCGCCCCTCTTATACACCGGGCAAGAGGTACATGTGCCTGTTTGATTCTGTTCAACTCGATAAATGAAAACTCAATGATCTGTAGGTATATTGTACGAACAAATTTGCTCTAAGGTATAGTATTCGCTTTTGCCGGTGTCTTCATGGTTACAGAAACCCACGCAAGCACACACCAAACGCAACTTCGCACCTCACGCAAGCACACACCTCACGGAGGGCCATACATGCACATAAACAAACTCTAAGATCAGGGTATATACAAGCAAACGTGCATTAACACTCGCAAAGATAAGGCCAGGAAGGACACAGCTTGTAATGTGTCAAACAAAACATGTGTATCTTGAGGTTATCTTGAGATGATTTCGGGGTTTTTTAGTGTCCCCGCGGCCCGGTCCTCGACCAGGCCTCCAGAAATGGTTAAATGTATGGGGCAAGTAACAAAATCTGCAGACTAACAGACGTTGTCACAGCTCGAATACCACTTGGATACAAGTATCTCTGCCAGTTCGGCATGTATAGGGATCTAGATAAAGTGTAAAGTGTGTGGACAGAGACAAGGACACACACACTAGAGCATTATATCTTAGACTGTAATCAAATTGAGCCATTTAGAGATAAATCTAAACTCACGTTGTATGAAATGGCAAACCATCCTATTACTAAGGATAAAATATCTGAAATCCTTGCACTGAATCCATATTTCGCTTCCAGAAGATAAACGACATATGAGATTAAGAAGCAAGTAGTGTATTGTGAAGATTAATAGTAATAAACTGCAACTCTCCTGTAATTCCTCTATAGCTCAAGACAATTATGTATTAGCAAAAAGACCTACCATTAATGTAGAATGATTCACTGTAAATACTATTGAGACGGAACAATCTCTGTAACTTGCAGACATTATAATATAAAGTGTGCAGAATAGATGTAATAGTTAATGTAATACGTTCCGATGAGCTCTGCTAAAGACGTTGTTGTTTAACATTAAGCTACTGGGAACAAAAAGTTCCAAGTAGCACGGGCTATGGTGAGCCCGTAGTGAACTTACCTGCTGCTAAAGACCTTTTGTGCCCTCTATAACCTGTTTTGCGCTACCGCTGACAGGATGAGTATGAGGTGCACAATAAACTAGCCGCCTCCCGCTGCAACAATCAATGAACCTCGGGGCGTTGCACTCTAGTACCAGCAGCAAGCTTGAAATGTGAAAGAAAATCTTGTGTAAACTTATTTTAGAATTTATCTTCGGAGCTCCCGGACCTTGAGCCAAACACGACCGTTACTTGAGGGTGTGCCACAAGCAGTGAAGGAATATTTTTGCTTATACTCATTGCAACAAAAAATTGAAAGAAAGGGATAAAGTTAAAGGTTTAATAACATGTCCTCTGAAGTACGCACCAACAGCCCTTTTCACACCCTTGTTGCTACTGCTACAGTTTCCTTCTATATTACTAACGCTCTAGTTCTCTCGCTGCAGCTGGTACCACTACACAAGTACCGACTCAACATCACTTATTATTAACATCTTTATCGGCAAAAATTAATTACAATTTTGCCTTATCTGAGTCATTCAATTAGTACTCTGTAGCGCTGTTGTTTAATCAGACCAGGACGAGAAAGAACCCGGAAGACAACACAAGCTCGGTGTATGTCAGCAATTCTCTTGTTCACGGTCGGCTTGGCTGCGGAAATAGATGAGACTGTAGCTGGGTAGACTGAAGAGTATGTCCTGCTGTACACAACAGTTTTGCTTCATTCATCGGAAGATATTTGAAAATCAGGGCGTGTCAGAGAGAGTGTTTGTGTGTTTCTGAATGTTAAAACAATCTTTAACCTCTTGTGGGCACTATACTTTCTTCGCATAGGACAGCGTCTTAAACCAAGTATATCACAACAGCTGAACACTTCTGGGTTAGAGCATTTTTGGCTGTCTACCCAGATTATTCAGTGCCCGATTATTGTAGAATGAATTTAATTCTCTCCCCCCCCCTCTCTGTCTCTCTCTGTCTCTCTCTGTCTCTCTCTGTCTCTCTCTGTCTCTCTCTCTCTCTCTCTCTCTCTCTCTCTGTCTCTCTCTGTCTCTCTCTCTCTCTCTCTCTCTCTCTCTCTCTCTCTCTCTCTCTCTCTCTCTCTCTCTCTCTCTCTCTCTCTCTCTCTCTCTGTCTCTCTCTGTCTCTCTCTGTGTATGTCTCTCTCAGTCTCTCTCTCTCTCTGTCTCTGTCTCTCTCTCTCTCTCTCCCTCTCTCTCTCTCTCTCTCTCTCTCTCTCTCTCTCTCTCTCTCTCTCTCTCTCTCTCTCTCTCTCTCTCTCTCTCTCTCTCTCTCTCTCTCTCTCTCTCTCTCTCTCTCTCTCTCCGTCTCTCTCTCTCTGTCTCTCTCTCTGTCTCTCTGTCTCTCTGTCTCTCTCTCTCTCTTTCTCTCTCTGTCTCTCTCTCTCTCTGTCTCTCTCTGTCTCTCTCTGTGTATGTCTCTCTCTGTCTCTTTCTCTCTCTGTCTCTCTCTCTCTCTGTCTCTCTCTGTGTGTCTTTCTCTCTTTGTCTCTCTCTCTGTCTCTCTCAGCTAGGGTTAATTTCTGTTGCAGTTGACCAGTGAATATCCTGAATATCCTGGAGAGTCGGGACAGCCGGGGTAAAATGCATTATCCAAGCTAAGCTCAGCTCGTGTGACTTGATTGCGAGGCGCGTTTTTTTTCGTCTTTAAGTCACGAGAGTTAAGTCTTTTGCCAAGTATTTAGCGTCACGTTTACCGAGAATATTCGCCTGCCGTTTTCACCTAATGACTGCTGGGTGCACCAAAATATAGTGAGGTCACAGGGTTTTCCGACACTGTCACCGATTCGATCCTCGGCGAACTCTGCGGATGTGCTAACTACTTCATCAAAGATGAGACGGGGGTGGGGGGGGGAGAACAAGACGATCGGAAGACAAATGTTCGAATCACTAAGTTAACAAAGATCTCGGAATAGACATAACTCTAAACCTATTGCAGGATGTACATATTAACGATATGTAAGCAGCGGGGTATGTACAACTGTCCAGTATTTGTGTTGGCCGTCGGAAACCTGTATCATAAAGCTTATAAGACAAAATACTCAACCTGTGTTACATCAGCATTGTAATACGTATTCCAGCGTGTAATTCTCACATGTAAACGCAAAAGGTAAAATTTGAGAAGATCTAAATTATGGTTACAAGTCTGTTCCTTGAGCTATGAGGAAAACCTGAGCCAACGAGACCTTACTACGCTTTAAACAGACGAGATGAAAGCAACCTTCAAGATTCCTGGGGAAAATGAAGTATAGACGTAACCACTAAATGTTTCTCCCTAAGAATTCCCAATCGTTATGCCAAAATCATTGAAGCACTCCGGAGATTCGAACCAACGTTCTGAGTCTCCCCAGCCGCCCGCTTTACCCCAAGACCTTTAGTTTAACTTTAACTATTAGTAATTTAACCTGGGATTCAGTAGCAGCTATTAGTAATTACTTATAGAACACAGTGGTACAGTTGGTTAAGGCTCGCGGGTGGCGAGACCCAGAACACTGCTTCCAAACCCTGGAGTACACCAGTGATATCCACCTAAATGTTTATCACGAAGGACTTTTCTGCGTTATATGGAGTCCAGAGACATAATCCATGAAAATCGGAGTTTCTAGGCATTCAGATTGACAAAACTAATCCACTGGCGTGTTAAAAAACATCACAATAATTTGTTTTGCATCACAATTTAAGAAGAAAGTTTTTTAATTGACTCTTCTTGATTATAAACAATAGTAAGCAGCAAAATAATAATAATAATATTAATGACAAGACCACAACATGGTATAAGGATTGTAACCTGGAACTCTACTGAACCCACAAGGATTTCCTAAGGCTTCTGCTGAAGCCGGAACAGGATTTTCACACCATCCCGTCAGGCACTCTGGCTCTGTCATCAATCCCCCCATGCACTCTGGCTCTGTCATCAATCCCCCCATGCACTCTGGCTCTGTCATCAGTCTCCCATGCACTCTGGCTCTGTCATCAATCCTCCCATGCACTCTGGCTCTGTCATCAGTCTCTCATGCACTCTGGCTCTGTCATCAATCCTCCCATGCACTCTGGCTCTGTCATCAATCCCCCCATGCACTCTGGCTCTGTCATCAATCCCCCCATGCACTCTGGCTCTGTCATCAATCCCCCCATGCACTCTGGCTCTGTCATCAATCCCCCCATGCACTCTGGCTCTGTCATCAATCCCCCCATGCACTCTCGCTCTGGCATCAATCCCCCCATGCACTCTGGCTCTGTCATCAATCCCCCCATGCACTCTTGCTCTGTCATCAATCCCCCCATGCACTCTCGCTCTGGCATCAATCCCCCCATGCACTCTGGCTCTGTCATCAGTCTCCCATGCACTCTTGCTCTGTCATCAATCCTCCCATGCACTCTGGCTGTGTCATCAGTCTCTCATGCACTCTGGCTCTGTCATCAATCCTTCCATGCACTCTGGCTCTGTCATCAATTCCCCCAAGTACTCTGGCTCTGTCATCAATCTCCCCATGCACTCTGGCTCTGTCATCAATTCCCCCAAGCACTCTGGATCTGTCATCAGTCCCCCCCATGCACTTTAGCTCTGTCAACAATCCCCCCCATGCACTCTGGCTCTGTCATCAATTCCCCATGCACTTTGGCTCTGTTATCAATCCCCCCATGCACTCTGGCTCTGTCATCAATCCTCCCATGCACTCTGGCTCTGTCATTAATCCCCCATGCACTCTGGCTCTGTCATCAATCCCCCATGCACTCTGGCTCTGTCATCAATCCCCCCATGCACTCTGGCTCTGTCATCAATCCCCCCATTCACTCTGGCTCTGTCATCAATCCCCCCATGCACTCTGGCTCCGGCATCAATCCCTCCATGCACTCTGGCTCTGTCTTCAATTCCCCATGCACTCTGGCTCTGTCATCAGTCCCCAATGCACTCTGGCTCTGTCATCAATCCCCCATGCACTCCGGCTCTGTCATCAATCTCCCCATGCACTCTGGCTCTGTCATCAATCCCCCAATGCACTCTGGCTCTGTCATCAACCCCCGTGCACTCTGGCTCTGTCATTAATCCCCCATGCACTCTGGCTCGGTCATCAATCTCCCCATGCACTCTGGCTCTGTCATCAATCTCCCCATGCACTCTGGCTCTGTCATCAATCTCCCCATGCACTCTGGCTCCGTCAGCTAAGACTTGTTCTACCTCTCTCACACAGAAAGTAATCCCACTAACGTGATTGCATCAACGAAAAAAATCCGTAGGAACAGATTATACCGTGTCTTAGTCGAGTCGCTAGAAGCGTGTGTGGCAACAGCCATAATAATAATAATAATAATAATAATAATAATAATAATAATAATAATAATAATAATAATAAGAAGAAGAAGAAGAAGAAGAAGAAGAAGAAGAAGAAGAAGAAGAAGAAGAAACTGATAATTTAAAAGCTGCAACTTTCATTTCTCTTGCATCATTTGTTAAAATTATATTTTGAATTTTTTTTTATCTTTTAGTACTGAGTCAAGCTATATATTTAGTTTCTCTAACGAGGAAGGTTAAGTTTCGTTAAACATTACATCTCTTTCGAGCAATTATGTCGTTCACTTAACACTTGCTCAGTTAGGGCAACTTTGTTTTACTTAATT